>NC_026000.2:41286506-41503544 GCF_000442705.2 Elaeis guineensis | reverse complement strand
AATTTCTTATGTTCAGGTTTGACCATAACCTATTTCATTCGAGTGTGGATCGTATCTCCTTATCATGGTCCGTCTCTTTAAAGTATAAGTTATTCAAACTTAAATCATAAGAAGAACAAATAAATAGATCTATGTGTTGGTCCTTAAGATAGCCTATTTCGTTTGAGCATGAACTGTATCCCCGATTACAATCCATCTCAACAAACATATAAACTATTTAAAAATGAACAATATATAACATTAAGCATAATATCTTCAAAGCAAAACTAAAATTTATTCATTGAAATTCAGAGGCTTACAAGATTATCTAATTGCATGAAAGAAAAAAATACAAGATTAAAGTTTAAAGAATCAATCTATTTTCTGAAGATTTGAGAAACAGAAAAAATAAAATAAGATCTCTTCTCATAGCCTTCTGCAGAGCTTCCTCCTCTTTTGATTCTCGCACTTTTTTTTGGTCGATTCTCCTTCTCATGTGTTGGAAGGGTGGAAGAAAGTGAGAACAAAGTGGCTAAAAAAATTTAAAAGATAGGTATTTTCATCTATCATATGGCCCTTATAAGAATTATAATATGGAGAGATATCTAAGAGTAAAGATATTGAGATCTTTTTATAGGTATCAGGGAGAGGAGATTTTTATATCTTTTTGATGTGGAATTAAAAAAAAGAAAATACGTACTTGTTTCCTCTTAAAATTACCTCTTCTGTTCCATCGCCAGGCATCCGTCTCAGGCTCCCATGTACTGCATCCTTTCTACATCGTACATGCGTGAAACTCTTCCACGTCGCTGCTTTGGGCCGCTTACCGCATTGCACCCGCATCTTTGACCATATCCCAGTCTGCGTTCCAGCCTTCTTTCTGCATTCACGTTCGTGTGCCACTTCATTTTTCCAAAAAGAAACAAGCTTTCCTTTAACTGCCGCATGAATCCCTTCTGCATTTGAAAGAACCCGCCTGTTTGATTCCCGCTCGCCTCGCATCTGCACCCACCTGAGCCTATGCCTTGCTTGCGCCCGCACATCTACTCATTTGAATCCTGCCTGTGCTTGGACCCATGTGACCGCACCCACTCACCAAAGCCCAGTCGCAAGCCAACGTGCTTGTACATTCGTGCTAAAGCGCCAGCATACGTGCGTCCTGCTCCATCAGGCATCAGCGCCCACATCCATTCACGCGCGCCCTCCATCCGCAGGCCGAGGGCCAAACAGTCCATTTTGCGCCTTTGATTTGAAATTAGTTTGAACTTGGGTAAGACTGTTTAATTTATGAATAATCCTGCAAAATAAAATAAAAATGATCAAATTCTATATAATAGAAAATAATTATTAAAGATTTTAATATTTTTTATATTATTTTACTGTACTTATCACCTAGGCCAAGTGGTAGGGTCGGCAATTCTCCTCCTAGAATTGGCTTGTATGAAGAGGCTTTCAAAATCGGACTCAAACTTCTTATCCATCTCTTTGTTGTCAAGCTCTTCTACTTTTTTGATCTTTCCCATTGTTCTGTCATTCCAAACTCCTTTCATTTCATCATCAGCCTTCTTATTCTTTGTTCTAAAGTCTGAGTCCATCATTTCTCTTTCTCTTTTCTGATCTTTCTATACCATAAAGAGGTGTGCCGGTGATTGATCGTACGTCTCTCCTCTGAGGGGATCTTTGTTTTGACAAGGAGGGCTCCTTCTTCGATGCATAGTTGGAAGGATCGGTTCTTTTTTGTTTCGAATCCTTCTATAGAAGAGTGGAGGTTTCTACACTGGGGTCGATCGAGGAATTCTATCTTCCGCATCCTGAAGCTAAGAGATGAAGACTTAGAGCACTCCGCAACCTTAAGGAGATATGAAATTTTTTCGTTAAAGAAGTTGTTATCAGAGCGAGCTTTCTTCAATGCTGACATCAGTTTGGCTGACCCTAAAGGTGAAGATTTCTCCAATCTTTTCGATGCTCATTCTTTTTATTTTTACAAATGTTGACTCCTCTTTTATTACAGAAATGAAATCTAAAGAGGTGAAGAGGCTGATGAGAGGCTCATTGAAGAGGAAGGTGCCCTCTTCATCCATCGATGCTTAGAAAAAGTCCAAGACTTCGGATGAGAGTGACAAAAAAGTGGTCCCCCTGACTCTAGCTCAAGCGGGATCCATTTCAATTTCTCCCCTCCAAACTCGGCCCCTAAAGCTAGTTGCGCTCCCTCCTCCCAAACCAATTCAACCCAGATGGGGTCAAATTCAGTCGAGGGGTCGATAGACCAAAGACAGGGTTCAGATTCACTATCCTTCTAGGATGTCTTCGATGTTTGGAAGACCACCAACAGCATCTTTCGAAAGATGCTTTTTGATGCCGGCTTGAAAAAAGTCAATGGGGAGAGCTCCGTGAAGCAACAGAAGTGGATGGTATCCTTTATAATGCGAGTGAGTTTTTTCTTTCTCTTTTCTCTCTCCCTTCCTTTTTCTTTTTTTTTTTTGACTTCTTGCTCTTTGGGTATAGGCGGGTCACTACACTGCCACCCTCATCAACAGGTTGGGTGATGCTGAGGGGGAACTGGTTGAAGCACATAAAAAGCCCGAGATGACCAAAACTTCTTAGGTTGAAGCCAAATCAAAGGTGGAAGCTGCTGAAGCTAAGGTGTTGCCCAGCTATGCAACCCAAGAGGAGGGGGGGGGGTAAATTGGGTTATTAAAAATTTAAGTGAAGAGTGAATCACAAAAATTATGCTTTGAATATGATATGTGATGTGTAAGGACAAGAGCAAAGGATATGCCAGATACTAACATAATTAAGTAAGAAATTAATATAAGAAAGCAATAAGAAAAATCAATACATCACAAACAAGAAGGTTTATGGTAGGTCAGTGCCAACCTTGCACCTACATCTACTCCCTAAACTTTTACTTGAGAATTTCATTCCACTAATTATTTTTAATGATTATACCATCGGATCCCATCGATCCTAGCTATCTCAAGCTAGATACTTATTATTTAGGTACAAGCCAACCTAATACACTCTGATTTAAGGCTTAGATCAATTTTTTTCAAGTTTTAAAATCCTACCAAAATTTGAACACTCAAACACAAAGTGAGGAAAAGATTTTTACAATGAATATCACACTTAGCTCCTTAATGAGTATAATAAAATAGTAAAAGCACTTTACACAATGATGAAGAAGCTTTTATGAATGTCCTCTAATGGAATGAAGAGTTGAATGAGCCTTGGAGAGGTGGTAGAACTTGAATTAAAAGCTTTTTTTTGACTTAAAGCTGAAAACTCGTTTGAATGCTTTTCTCTCTTGATAAGCTTTGATTTTTTTTTCATTTGAATGTCTTTATATCCTCAATCAATGCTGGAGAGGGTTTACTAGCTGTTTAGATCTATTGAAGAGTGTTTAGAAAGTATTTAATATGCCAAAATCGAGCTGAAAGTTAGCCATTGCAGATTTTCATTGTAGGGGGTGCCCCTTTGGTCGAACCCTAGAAAAGGGTCGCCCCATGGGTCGCCCCATGGGTCACCCCTTTTTCCACGGTCAAAAAAAAAAAAAAAACTTTTTATTTCGGCTCAAGAATAGTAGGGGATGACCTAGGGGTCACCCTTTTTCATATGGAACTTCCCAGGGGTCGCCTCTTTTCGCATGCCACTCCAGAAATCCTATGTATCAGCATGCCATTCAGAAGGAGTTGACTTAGGGGTTGCTCCTTTTTACTCAAACTTGCTTTTCTTTAATTTTAAGCTTCTAAAAATTTTAAAATTATCTCCAAACGATTTGATATCAACTTGAATGATCTTGAGACTTTTGAAAAACTTCAATTACATCTCCAACTTGATGAATTTGCTACTTTGGCCATCTTTAAATATTTTTATAAATCAAAAATTTCATGCATCTCTTAAAATTAACTTTTAAAATATCTTCAAAGATAAAAATCATTAGTATCCCTCTCTAATATTTTGTACTCATCAAAATCAATCTTTTGGGGCAACAATTTTTCCCTTTTGATGATGACAAAATATTTGAGTATAAGCAAAATGAAGTAAATTTAATATTGGAGAAAGATAGTACCATTTAAAATGGAGGAGCTAGAGATCAAGATATATGCATATATGATCAATTCAATGCATCTTGTAAAGGCATTCACTTTTATTTGATAATTTTCTTTTTAGAGGAGCTAAAGGGTCATGTACGCAAGTATACATTTGTGCTTATACTATGTTGCACCAAAACACTCCTCCTTTTTGACATATCAATGTAGGAAAATAAATTTATATTTTTGGTTAAAATATTACAAGATGCTCCTAAATATTAAAATAAATTTTATTTTGACATAAAATTTTTAAATTGGTAGAACCTGCTGCATAAATGACACAAAGCATACAATAAAGGGCTAATAAAAGTCACATTATTTCTAAAAATTTTACTTTCTAAAAATATTGCTTATATACCAAATAATATATTTACGTACTCCCCCTTTTTGACATCATTAATTAAAAACTACTCCCTCTTTTTGATTATATAAAATGAATCTGCTACATAAATAATAAAGATACCAAAAAAGATACACAAGATAGTACCAATAAGAGTTGCATTTTTCATTTACTTCAAAATATATACCAGAAAGCCACATGACTTCATATAAATGAAATATACATAAGTCTAGTACATCAACCTTGATTATTTAGTATTAGCCCAGAAAAAAAATCAGCATCTATAATTTCATCCAATAAAATAGAATATTAAAACATACATCAAGAATTCAAAATAGTGCAAAGTGTAGCATCTATATTTCAATCAAAAAATATACAATAAGGATCACATAACCATATCCATAATAACTAAACATAATGTATTTCAATTAACTGCCCAATATGAATCATAAAGTGACAAAGTAAACATATGTGAATAGATACTTCATGAAAATTTCAATTTATCTAAATTCAGATTTTAGATATTTGATATCAATTTTTATACAAGTATGTATACTAATTTGATATGATCATTTCAAGCAATCAAACATATGAGTATATCAATCAATTTAGGAGCAATAATATGAGTATATTAATCAATTTAGGAGCATCTCAAGCACATACTCACACACATCCTGTCCCTCTTTTGGTAGCATCAAAAGGCTCAAGGCTTTAAAAAAAATAAATCATCAAAATCAAATAAAGACTCAAAAACTAAAGATATTCAATTTTTAGAATTTGATTTAAGTTCTCTTCTTTACAAATTAAACTTGAGTTTAACTTTTAAATTTAGAAAAAGACTTCTCTCTCTCTTCAAAAGTATAGATTCAAAAATACTTCTCAAATTCAAAAAAAAAAAAAGAAAGATCGAGCTCATTCAAAACTCAAAATTTTAAAGTATCAAAAGTAGGCATAAGATATGTTTAATCTTTTCAAAAGACATCTCATCATTTCTTTTAAGAGGTATCATACCATTAAGTTCAGAAAAATTATAAATTTTTCAAATTTATCTCAAATAGTATCATATCAAAAATATATTAATGCAAAATAGATTTGAGACTAAAATATTCAATTTTTTTGCCAAAAATAATGCAATAAAGCACAAGGTAAGAGAGATGCTATTGAAACTAAGTGTGAAAATTTTCTTTAAAAGAATCTTCTTGATACCAATTATTTTGAGAATTGACTCAAATAATAATTTACTGAAAAAAATTTCTTGATACCACTTGAAGATTTAAGAAGAGCAAGTTTTAAACTTATTTAAAAAAAATCAATCATAACAAAATACAAATCCATATTTCAAATTTGGCCCGATACCAATAAATTGCCAAAAATGATGATATGATTAAATCATGCGAAGTATGAATAAATAAGTCAAATGATCAAAAAATATATGATTGCTCAAATCAAAGTACAAATATTTATCAAAATATTCTCTTTTCAGTATAATAATGTTTTTTTTAAAAATAAATTAAATGAATAGAATAATCAAAATATACAAATAGATCAAGACAAATAATCATCGATAATTTCTATTTTTATTAAGTTTCAGAATAATTTCTCCTATTTAGTTCTAAGGAAGATTTATCTTTTAATATTCAAATAAAGTTTACTCTCCCTATTTTTCATAACAACTACTAGAAAATCTATTTTTCTTGATATTCCCACTTTTTATCCAAATTATGCATAATTAGTTGATTTTAAGAGAAAGAGCTTTATATTTTTCTCTCCTTTAGATTTATAAATAGAGCGTACAATGCATCAAGCAAATAAGTATAAATATCAAACAACTAACAATCATTAAGTATGCTCAGTTTTTAAAAAGAAATCATATTTTTATTGATTTTCAAAAAGTGATTATATCATTATATCCAAAAAAATTGAAAGAAAAATCTAGTGAGATCAAAGAGATAGCACTAAGTGTAAGGATCCAAAATTTCTAGTTCTCTTTTAATTTCATAAAATCTATTTTCACTTAATGACTTTGTAAAAATATCAACTAATTATTTTTTAGAGCAAATAAATTCAAGCAATACATCATTATTTTGAACATATTCTTTAATAAAATGGTGTCTAATTTCTATGTGTTTGGATCTTGAATGTTGTATAGAATTTTTGGTTAGATTGATTGCACTAATATTATCATATCTTATGAGAATATTATTAAGTTTCATACCAAAATCTTCGAGTTGTTGCTTAATCTATAAGATTT
This sequence comes from Elaeis guineensis, assembly GCF_000442705.2. Lineage (NCBI taxonomy): Eukaryota > Viridiplantae > Streptophyta > Magnoliopsida > Arecales > Arecaceae > Elaeis > Elaeis guineensis. The sequence goes on along the minus strand of NC_026000.2, from coordinate 41,496,883 downwards.
AAATATGACAACTTTCGACTGTAATATATTCGACCTTGACTATAGATAATGCTACTGAATTTTACTTTTTACTAAACTATGAGATTAAATTTACTCCAAAAAATTGATAAATTTTACTAGTACTTTTTTTATCTAATTTATATCCAACAAAGTCTGCATCTGAATATCCTATTAAGTCCATGGATGATTGTTTGAAATATCATAAACCTAAAGTTTGAGTACATTTTAAATATTTTAAGATTCTTTTAATAGCATTTAGGTATGATTCTTTGAGATCAGATTGAAATCTTACACACATATAAATACTGAATATGATATCAGGCCTACTAATAATAAGATATAGCAAAGATCCTATCATGCCTCTACAAAGCTTTAAATTAGCACTCTTACCATTCTCATCCTTATCTAGTTTGCATGAAGGGCTCATGGGCATGCCAATGCTCTTGGAGGTCTCCATCCCAAATTATTTTAATAGCTCTCTTATGTACTTGCTTTGGCAAATAGAGATCTCTTTTTATATTTGTTTAATTTAGAGTTCGAGGAAGAATGTAAGTTCTTCCATCAAGCTCATCTTGAACTCTCCAACATGAGCTTGGTAAGATCTTGACATAAAGTTTCATTAGTAGATCCAAATATGATATCATCAATATATATTTATATAACAAGAATATCATCAAGCTTTCTTTTTATGAAAAGAGTAGTATCTACTTTTTTTCTTGAAAAATTATTTTCTAGCAAAAATTTATTAAATCTTTCATACCATGCTTTAGGTGCTTGTTTCAAACCATATAAAGCTTTATTTAATTCAAAAATATGGTTTGAGAAAGCATGATTTTCAAAATTGAGGGGCTGCTCTACATATACCTCTTCAGTAATAAAATTATTTAGAAAAATACTTTTGACATCCATTTGAAATAATTTAAAATTCGTGAAACAAGCATAAACAAACAAGAGTCTTATAGCTTCTAATCTAGCTATGGATGCAAAAATTTCATCAAATTTTTTTTTTTTGATTATACCCTTTAGCTACTAATTTTGCTTTATTTCTACTCATATTTTTATTTTCATCCAATTTATTTCTAAATACTCACTTAGTTCTTATTATGGGATGATCTTTAGATCTAGCTACTAAGGTCTATATATTGCTTCTTTCAAATTGATTAAGTTCTTCTTGCATTACGTTAATCCAATTGTGGTCTTTTTTAGCTTCATCTATAGTTTTTTATTCAAAATAAGAAATAAAAGTAAAATGATTATATGCATCTCTAAGTGATGAATAAGTTCTCACCCCATGAGAAGGATCACTGATAATAAGTTTTTTAAGATGGTTGTGAACATACATCCATTCTTTTGGAAGATCATGTATATCTTGAGCTTGCTCTTGTTGATCTTGCTACTTTTCATCCTCATCATTATGATCATCTTCATGCTTTTTCTCATTATTTATGGTTGAGTCATTTAGGGCAGGCTCCTTTACTCCTACAATTTGATTTGCATCATCAATAATTTCTTTCTTCCTTGATGAAAGATCATTTGTCTCATCCAAAATAATATGCATCGATTCTTCTACAACTAGGATCCATTTGTTAAAAACTCTAAATACTTTCTAGAAGTAGAATAACAAAAAAAAATAGCTTCATCAAATTTACATCAAATTTTTCTAACTTATCTTTACCATTATTTAAAATAAAACACCGGCAACAAAAAATATGAAAATATACAATGTTGGATTTTCTTTCTTTCTAAAGTTTATAAGATATTTTCTTTAAGATTGGTCTAATTAAAGTATAATTTAGAATATAATATATTATGTTAATTACTTTCATCCAAAAATATTTTGAAAGATTGCTTTCACATAGTATGGTACGAGTCATTTCTTCTAGTGTTTTATTCTTTATCTCTACTATATCATTTTATTGGATGTCCTAGGTACTGAAAAGTTATGATCAATTTATTTTTTATCATAAAATTTTTTAAAATCTTAATTTTCAAATTCAATTTTATGATCACTAAAAATTTTAAGGATTGAAATACCTTTTTTATTTGAAACTTTTCAATAGAACTTAGTAAAAGCTGAAAATGACTCATCCTTATGTGCTAAAAATAAAATCCATATAAATCGAGAAAAATCATTGATAATTATAAAATCATATCATTTTCCACCTAAGCTTGTAGTTCTAATGGGTCCAAACAAATCCATATGCAATAATTCCAAGGACCTAGAAGTTGAAATAATATTTTTGGATTTAAATGAAACTCTGATTTATTTGCCTAGTTGATATGCCTTACAAATTTTATCTTTTTTAAAATTTAATTTTAGGTGTGCTAATAACCAAATCTTTTTTGATGACTTTAGAAAGAGAATGCATGCTTATGTGTGCAAGCCTATAGTGTCAAAGCTAATTAGTCTCATTAATTTGGCATTCATAGCTATTAGGCATCGCATATTTTTTAAGGATAGATCATCCAAACCTATCATATAAACAATACCATACCTATATCCAATGAATCTCATGCCATCATTATTGAGACTAGTTACAATGCATATAGAGGATTCAAAAGTAACTTTAAAATTTTTATCACAAAGTTGACTAATGCTTAAAAAATTATACTTGAGACCATCTATCAATAAAATATTTTTAATAAATATGGAGAGAGTGATATCAATGTTATCTAATCCAATGATCTTTTCTTTGTTATTATCTCAAAAGGTGACTATCCCTCCATCTTTTTCTTCAAGAGTAATAAATTGAGATTCATCACCGATCATGTGTCTTGAGTACCCACTATCAAGATATCACTTTCATTTTGATCCTTGGAATGCAAGACACACACACAAAATCAAGCTTTAACTTTTGGTATGCAAGCTTTCTTGGATTCTTTTGGTTAGTTATAATGATTCCTTTTGGAATCCATATTTTCTATACATTTGAACCATCAAAGCTATTAGAAAAATATGTATACGATTTATGTCCTACTTTCTTATATTTGAAACAAGATATATTTGAAAGCTTATCCTTTGATGAATTAACAAAAATATTTTTTAAAAATTTTTATTTCTTTAGTAGGTTATAACCAAGACTGGCTTTATTATACACAGCTCTTTGATTATCGAGGATCATTTGAAGTTTATCTAAATTTAGAGTAAACTTTTCTACAATAGATTTTAGTTTAGCTACTTCATTTTTTAAGTTCAGATTTTTTTGAGTTAAAACCATCTTCTCATTTGAAATTACTTCATTTTCTTTTAACAAGGATTGATGCTTCAATTTCAGCTCTTTGTTCTTAAGCCCTAACTTCTTGAGATCATCTAATAAATCATAAAATGTCTCTTAAAGTTCATCAAAAATAAATTTATTTGAAGTTTCAGCAATTACCTCAATTTCATGTGCCATAAGACACAAGTTGGCTTCTTTATGGGAGTCTTTTTTAGAGCTTGGTTCGTCACTGTCACTTCACGTAGCCATCATAGCCTTCTTCTTTAGTTTCTTGAAAGGCATTTTGAGTTGTGGATAGTCCACTTTGAAATATCCGAATTTCTTACATTCATAGCATATAATGGATTGTTCTTTGTCCCTTTCCTTACTATGCTCCCCTTTAGTTTACAGCCTTCTCCTCATCTCTTGCTTTTTTTTCTTTATAAATCTTTTGAATTTTTGAATGATGAGGGCCAATTCTTCATCTTTGTCATCATTTTTAGTTTGATCGAATTCCTCTTTTTGTTGTGTAGTAGACTTGAAAGCAATTTTCTTCTTCTTCTTGACCTCTTCTTCATTGTGTTGTCTCATGCTCAATTCATGTGTCATAAGAGATCCTAAAAGCTTCTCCAAAGGTAAAATATTTAGGTCCTTTGCCTTTTGAATCGCAGTGATTTTTACTTTTCATGTTCTTGGTAGAGACCTAAGAACCTTTCTTACAAGATCACTATTAGAATAAGACTTATCAAAACTCTTAAAACCATTTATAATATCGATAAAGTGAGTAAATATTTTAGTAATAGACTCATCAGGTTACATTTTAAAGAGTTCATATTTATATACTAGCATGTTAATTTTGACTCCTTAACCTGATTTGTACCTTCATGAGTCATTTCTAATCTATCTTAAATTTTTTTAGTAGAAATACAAGTTAAAATATGATTGAATTCATTTGCATCAAAAGTACAATACAATACATTCATAGCTTTAGTATTAAGTTGAGCCAATTTTTTATCAATCTCATCCTATTTTTTTTCAGGTTTGGTTGATTCCACACTATCAATTAATTTAGTGGGTGTGTGAGGTTCATTGACTATGATACTTCACATTATTAGAAAAATCAGATAGGATACATGCATAGATTTCAAAAATCTTTTAAAGAGCAGCGAAAAATGAATCAGATTAAATCCTTGAACCTCACATGCATTAAATCTCATCTAATCCTACCCAAGTCTAGGAATAAAGATATGTATATAATCTGAAAATAAAATCAAAGATAATATCAAATCTCAATACTTTTGTATAGGTAGAAATACACTGCTTCTGATGATCTCAGATTCGAAGGTTCTTGAGCCGTACACGTGTCCAACCTCTACAGGCATCCATCGAGATCAACCTTGAATCTTTTTTTTCATGGTAGATCTTTCTTCTCTAGGTAGGATCTTTGCCTTTTTGAACTTTAATCAGTAATTGATCTTGACTGTAACTTCAACTCTTGAACTGCAGCCTTCTTTTTCTTGTTCCTTGCTGTAAAAGAGACCCTTCTCTACTCTTAGCATGTAGAAGATGGACACCCAACCCTTGGGCATGAGAAAGAGAAAAGGGAGAGAGGATGAGGCATGGAGAGGAGAGAGGAAGAGTTTTGAATTCACAAAATTCAATTAATTGAAACCCTAAGAGCCTATCTCTTTATATAGACCCTTCCTTGATCCAAATCAAGAACCAATCAACTTAAAAAAGCTAGTCCTTATCTTATAAGGATTTCTATCTTTTTAATCTGATTATTTCATTAAAATTAGACTTAATTGGTAGGATCTTAACCTCTTTTGACAAGCAGATGGGGCACCCTAGTCAACATAGGTAGATTGAGTGGGCGTCCCTCATCAAAAGAGGCAGGTAGTTGGGGCACCAACCCTTGGCACCCCTTCTAGAGTTTTCATGCAAGAGAGGGGGGCGTGGCCCCTCTCTCTCTCCTTCCACACGCCCCCTCTCTCTCTCCTTCCACATAAAACCAAGAAGAGGGGGCAGGCCCCTCTCTCTTTCTCATACCATTCCAGGGGGTTGGCGCCCCTTGGACCTTTCGAAAAAGGAGGATGGCACCATCTCTTCTTTCCATCAATTCTCTATTTCAAAAAAAAAAAATCAAGGAGATAAGGAGAAGATTAGATTGCCAACTGATTGATATGATCTAATCCTCTTAGGCTCATAATTAGGCACCCAGTTAGACCCTAATGGATTTAGATTAGATTCAATGCAATGGACTTGATCCCATCGAAGTCCTGAGAAGAACTAGATTTAACCATGTGCTAGCATGGTTCTCTTAAACCCAATAGAATTTTGATAAATCCTAACCCAATTAGAACTTCATAATTCCAATTGATAAATTCAAGATTAAATCTCCTAATGTATGACCCCATAAGTTTAATTCTATCTGGTAGTGAGATATATTAGGATTTCCATCTCAAAATCATCGAAACTCCTTTCGATGGGTTAGAATATTTCCAACTCTACCCTTCGAGGATCATCAATCATCAAGACGATGTCCAATGAATCCCACAATCTGTAGGAACCAGATCTAGGGTTTCAGGGTTAGATCTTGAAATTTTTTCAAGATCAGACAGTGGAAGACTAAAATAAATCAAAATTTATTTTATAAAACTAGAGAATTCCTAGATCTAAGATCCTATTACATGATTATTACATAGCATTAAATCAGAAATTAAAATATATAGAGCATGAACTACATGTTGATCATATTAACATGTTTCTATACTACATCTAATGTATGTATTAAATAATAGATCAGATCTATTAGCTTGCAAGTTAGACGTTCTAACCTTGTTGGTACGGGTTTGAGAATGATGTTGTGAGCCACACACATATTCGGCCTCTAGAAGTCGTCCACACGAGCGCACGAATCTCGATCAGAAGTCCTGCTTTAGGAAATCAGCACAGTATGCTAGTACTGCGCTGATCCTTCTTCGATGGTTGATCAGGTGCTTCTTTCTTCTTGATTTAGACTCTTCCAAAGATGAGAAGTATGAGAAGGAGTTTTAGATCTGAGATACTCTCAGAAAACTCAAGATGGAGGAAGGAAAGAGATGAAACTAACAACCCTAGAAGAAGACCCTCTTCTTCTTCTCTTTACTCTCTCCTAGACACCCTATCTTGTGTCTATTATATCTCTATAATCCAAAGGTCTTTCTATTTGATTTTTGGATGCCCCAAAGGTCTCTCAAATCTCTATGTTCTTCAAAAATTTCATAAAGAAACTCATTTTATAGAGAGAGATATGATAGAGTCCTTGTCTAGGTCAAATACCTAGTCAAGGCTTATCCAAACATGGCAAGATAAGGGGAGCCCAACTCTTGGGCTCCTCCTCATTATTTTCGTGCATGGACCACCAGCAAAGGGTGCACAATGTGTGCCCTAAAATCCATAAAAATTTCAAAAAAAATTTAGATAAATTTGGTGCAAAAAAAAAAAAAGAGTTTTGAATTTCTAAAACTCTATCTCATAGAATTTGAAATCTAAACTTATTCCTACTTTGATTTGATCTACAACCACTTTTCATGTATGAAAGAAAAGTGGAAGCCTTTTGGACGTGGGAAAGACCTGGGAGAGGACTTTTGTCGCACAAAACAAGAGGGGATTGGTGTGGAATAAGAGAGAGGGCATGGGGGGCTTATGTGGCACAAGGTGGAATCCTAGTCTTACTAGGATTCTATCTTATGACTTGTTTTAATTTTATTTTTCAAATCAAATCAAACTAAAATTTGATCAACCCAATTAAAATAGGTCTTAATCTAATTAAAAATCTAATTTAATCATATTAAATTAGATTTAAATCTAATTTAATTTTTTAATTAAATTAAAAATTAGGTTGACCCAAGTCCTAATTGAACTAGGACTAGTTTTTTCCTTGCACTTGGCTTATCCAATAAACCAATTGGACTTGATCCAATCAAGCCCAAACCAAATCTAATTAAATCATATTCAATTAGACTTAATCTCAGCCCATTGGCTTAATCAAATTAAGCCAATTAGCAATCGAATTGCTAATCGATCCTCCTGCAACACTTGTACTAGGTTAAATGTCAATTGTATTAATCATTTAACCCTAGAACAATTCTTAATCGTTGATCAACCATCTGATCGGATCATGAACTCTAATGTGTGTGATCTCATAGGTCTGAACCTAAGTCGGTAGCACAGAAATAAATTTTTGTACCAATCGAAGTGACCATCTAGCAATGGTACCCGACGATCGGATAGGTCGAATGTGTAGAACAACATCCTTAGAACCCATGTGGATATAGTTTCTATATAATTCATCCCCTTGACCAAAATGATCATAGGATACCTTAGAGTTCCACTATCAACTCTGATCAGGTTATCCACATGGTATTTCAAAATATCAAATCTATCTGATGGATTACCCTGGCCAAGGTTTTGCTAAATTGAAATACAGTGACTCATTCTTCTCCAACTCTTGGAGTGGTCAATCCCATCTCGATCACACTCTGACTTCACAAGTACTTGACTATGCCCAGAAGCCTTCCGTCACTGAATTAAAAATTCAGTTAGTCCAGTACCAAAGTACAGTGAGTTGCTTGCAAGTCACTGAGGTGATCTTAGGTCTAAGGGACACTTATACCTATATCCCATCAGAGATATTCTCGACAGCAGAATACTCTGGAGTTGGTCACGTTCAATGATGATATACCCTTACATCTCACTTGTATGCCATACCAGTGTCTCCACACTCCTTGATTAAGAGGACAACCAACCCATATGGCCTACAGCGATCTATGCTTAATAGAAGCTGTCGTCCTTATTAACAGCCTATCATTTGGTCGTGAACAGTTTTAAGGACTAATCGATAAATCTTTTATTTATTGAATCTGAATAGTCCTAAGGACTTCATCATAACAACAGAGTTCATTAGAAGATGAAAGCTTATGATGAAAATATCAAATATATTTTATTTATTAACAAATCAATTACAATACTTGGTTGCTCAACCATCAACAGCTTGACGATTGGCTTTTGGGACATATTTTCCAACACAATCCACAAGTGATACCTAGCAGTATGTAGTAGCAATCTAGTAGAATAAAAGTGTGAACCCCTAGGTACAGTTATTGTATGATACTGTCCTTCTATCGTGAGTCCCGACTTGATAAAGGTCATGGAGAACTCACCAGATCTCATCGTCAGTCATATGCAAGATTGGCTCGATTCAAATTCATTTGTGAATCCCATGAAAACTCTTTTTCAGTATTCACAATTGCTTTAGCCAAAGATTTTTTGACCTCAGTCTCACAAGTTGCATAAGACTTCTCCTTTTCTATCAAGATTGATAGATTCTATCTAGGTGCATCCTACTCCTAACAGCAAATCTGAACCTACTGTAGCCAATATATACAGCAAGGATCCGAATGACTAGGGATCTAGAAAATATGCAGTCAAACTTAGTAGTCTCGCTATGAATAGCCAATGACATCGCAGGTCAAAAGATCACTCACACCACTTCAATATCGAGAAGACCACTGATGAGTGAGTAGACAATCAAATAATTTTTTATGTTGGTTTGCTTAGTGCAAGTTATTCTCTAACAACCATCCGCACCCTCATCCCAATGTCCCTACACTGTAAATTCGAGACTCATCTGCCCACAAGGGAGGTGAATTGTGCATCGATCTCGAATGGATTGATCACTATTCTCCATGATGATTCTTTGATCAAGAGCATTTACAAACTAACCACTAATTAATGTATGTCTTAAATTCTCAATACCTTGAGAATATACAAAAATCATCTTTATTAATTTTTAAGATAAATCATGGACACATAAACATGATTAAAATAAAAAAATCTTTTATTTATAATAAAAATATTATAAATATAAAATTAAATCTTAAAATTATAAAATGTATCAGCCAATAATTGGCTTCTAGGACACATATCTAGCAAACTCCCATTTAATCTAGAGCCAATTGATCATATACCTAAGACCCATCTTCTCAAGATGAGCTTCGATCTTCTACTAGCTGAGAGGCTTGGTCAGTAGGTCTACCACATTATGCGCAGAGTTGACTCTCTGCACCTCGACAAACTTTTTCTCGAGGTATTCGCGTATGATGTGGAATCACTGCTCTGTATGCTTGGACTTCTAATGAGACCTAAGCTCCTTAGCAAGGGCTATAGTGCCATTGTTGTCACATGCAGTGCGATGAAATCTGATGGCATCACACCCAGCTCCGTAATAAACTTCTTCAACCGAAAAGCTTCCTTAACAGCTTCAGAGGTGGTAATGTACTTGACTTTTATGGTCGAATCTGCAATGATCGGCTGTTTAAAACTCTTTCAGCTGACCACACCATCATTATACAAGAAGATACACCCCAATGTAGACTTTCTATCATCAATATCAATCATGAAGTCTGAATCAGTGTATCCCTCAACTTTCAACTCCGATCCTCCACCAAAAACCAACAATAAATCCTGAGTCCTTCTTAAGTACTTAAAGATATTTTTTACAGCAATCTAATATTCTTCATCTAGATTCGCCTGATATCTGCTTCTGACACTCACGACAAGGGCTATATTAGGTCGTGTATATAACATGGCATACATGAGGCTCCCTATTGCCGAAGCATAAGGGATCTTGCTCATACACTAAATCTTCTCAGGTGTGTCAGGATACATCTTCTTGGAGAGATGAATGCCATGTCTAAGGGATAAAAGACCCCTCATGGAGTTTTTTATGCTAAACCTCTTCAGCGTCTCCTCTATGTACATTTACTGTGAGAGTCCCATCATTCTCTTAGATCTATCTCTATAGACCTTTATACTAAGAATGTAGGAAGCTTCTCCTAGGTTTTTCATGATGAATTCTTTTGATAACCATACTCTGACTGATGTCAGCATAGGAATGTTATTTTCAATCAGGAGGATGTCATCCACATACAATACGGAGAATGTGACAGCGCTCTCATTGATCTTTTTGTACACACACGGCTCCTCATTTTTGATGAAATTAAATATTTTGATCACATCATTAAAGTGAGTGTTTCAACTTTGAGATGCTTGCTTGAGTCCATATATAAATCTTTGTAGCTTGCAGACCTTGTGATCACTATCACTGGATGTGAAATTCAAAGGCTGCTCCATATAGATATCTTCTTCAAGATATCCATTTAGAAAAGTAATTTTCACATTCATCTACCAAATTTTATAATCATGAAAAGCTGTTATTGTAAGCAAAGTATGGATGGATTTCACCATGGTCACAGGCGAAAAAGTTTTATGATAGTCAATGCCTTCACGTTGACTGTAATCTTTCGTAATTAACCTTACCTTATAGATCTCTACCTTACCATCTGATCTATTTTTTTTGTTATAAATCCATTTACATCCAATAGGTACAATATCTTCAAATGGATCTACTAAGGACCAAATCTGATTGGAATGGACGGAGTCAATTTTTGACTTCATTGCTTCCATCCATTTTTCGAAGCCAATATCTAACATTACCTCATCGTAGATCTTGGTATCATTCCTAATATCCCTATCTCCCATAAGGAATACTTCCTCTAAATCCTCTGTAAGAATACTTAAGTACCTTTCAGGAGGATGGAAGATCCTACTAGATCTATAAGGTGGAGGAGATATCATATCTATTGGCTCATTATTGGATTCAGATTCTTGGACTCGATGCTCTTCAGAGATTTTTTCTTCGAGCTCAATCTTCCTCCCACTACCTCCATCTTGGATAATTTTTTTTTCTAATAAGATGGTATGACGGCTCACAATCATATTATGACTCTCAGGAAGATAGAAGTAGTATCCCATAGTTTTCTTAGGATACCTTATAAAGTGAGCCCTAAAGGACCTAGCCTCTAACTTGTCTACTTGCTGTCGCTTGATATAGATCGAACATTCTCAAATCTTGAGATACCCAAGAGTTGGTTTCTTACTATGCCATAACTCGTATGGTATGATAAAAATAGATTTAAAGAGAATCTGATTCAAAAGATAAATCGCAAAAAGTAATGCATGTCCCTAAAAAAAACTAGGAAGATCTGTGAAGCTCATCATGGATCGGACTATATCTAATAGGGTCTGATTCCTCCTTTTAGATATCCCATTGAGCTGAAGCATCTCTGGAGGTATCCAATGTCAGACTATGCCATTATTCTTGAGATAGGCTCAAAATTTTCTACTAAGATATTCTTCTCCTCGATCTGATCGAAGAACCTTTTTAAATTTTTTGATCTATTTTTCTACTTCATGTCTAAATTCTATGAACTTTTCAAATGCTTCAGACTTATGGTGCATCAAATACACAAATCTATATCGTGAATAATCATCAATAAAAATTATAAAGTAGATATAGGTACCCCTGACTTGTACATCAAATGGATCACACACGTCAATGTGTACCCGGGCTAATATCTTAGTGGTCTTTTTTTTATCCCACAAAGAGTAGCTTAGTCATTTTTTCTTCAAGACATGATTCATAAATCGGATAAGACTCAAAAGTCAATGGTCTAAGAAGACCATCTTTCTCTAGTTTGTTGAGTATGTCCTCTCCTATATGGCCTAGCCTAAGGTGCCAAAAATATTTTTAGCTTATCCTATCTCTAAGTCTCTTAGACCCTATGACATTCACAGTTTGTTCATTAATATTGACACTCGCATCTATATGCAAATAATAAAAATCATCAATCAAGAAAGCACGTGTAACAAATTTATTTTCAAAATAAATCGAATATATATCTTTATTGAAATAAAAATTATAATTATCATGTACCAGCATAGATATAAAAATTAAATTTCTACTGGCTATAGGTACATAATAGCAGTCTTTCAAAATTAAACTAATTTCTAATAGTAATTGCAAAGGGTAGACTCCGATGGCCACAGCAGTAATCTTTACCTCGTTGCCGACTCGGAGAGTGATCTCGTCTTCTCTCAGCCCTCTTACTTCTTCAAGATCCTGCATGAAAGTGCACAAATGAGCACTTGAATGAGAATCTAGAATTTAACTAGAAGAATAAGAAACTGTTAGATTAGTTTCAATAACGAGCATATCAGACATACCTGTAGAAGGTGCATCCTTCTTTCTACTCTTGATAGTCGCCAGATAGGTTGGATGATTTTTTCTCCAGTGATCTTCGATATTGCAATGGAAATACTTTTTTTTGTTGTCGGCCTTCTTCAAAACCTACTTCTTGGGTTTGGCCTCATTCTTTTGCTTCTTTACAGGCTTCTTCTTCTTCTTGAAAGAAGACTTTCTCTTAAAGAAAATCCGCTTCACAGTCAAAACTGTATCTCTTGAACTCTTCAAGGTATCCTCTGCTATTACCAGCATGTTTAGTAACTCGGACAAAGTGCTATCAATTTTATTCATATGATAGTTCATGATGAATTATCCATACGAATTAGGAAGAGATTGGAGGATCAAATCCACCTGCAATTCCTTATCCATGTTCATGCCGAGCTTCTGAAGCTCCTCGATGTCAATGATCATTACCAAATAATGATCATTACGATTCTACTCATCGTACAACTCTTGTAGGTGAGTCAATATCTCTTTGACAGTCCTCATATCTTCATGCTGTTGCTGAAAATCATTAGACATGGATGCTAAAATATAACACTTCACCTTGTTATCTTCATCTATCCACTTCTCAAGTATGGCTCATTGATCAGAGGATGGACGAGCTGGTAACACAGGTGCATCCTAATCAAGGATATGGATAAGTTTTTCAAAACTGAGAACTATTCTAAAATTTTAGAGCCAGTCTTTATAGTTTGTACTGATCAACCTATTAGTATCAAGGATATGAGCTAAAGGGTTGAAACTCGACATGATTATCTACAGAAAGAACAGTTTCTAGTTAGATATTTGTACTTATAAAAATATATTTTTTAAAGACTTTAAAAAACAAACAAAGCTCTCACATTTTCTCGAATTTTCCACACTTCTCAACTGAAAAAACAGAAATCTATACGCGATCAGTTTCAAATGGGTACTGCAGTCCCATTAATCTATACACACCTCACCTAACAGTTATTAGTGAGCATAGACCAATGAGTGGACAACACCTTGTCCATTGCTTCACTAAGCAAGATGTAGTGGGCTTGGTCTCTAAATCCTGTGACCTCATCTAACAATTATTGGCATATTTCTTAGTTAAATCAGACCCATCGTTCACCAGCAGGTGCAAAGCTGTCATTGGAATCCTCATCTAATAGTTATTAGGTCCAACCCCATCTCTATCCTGAGGCATCTATTGCCAATAGAGTGGTTGTATCTTCTCAATACAACTAAACCATAGTAACCAGCCGAGAATGATCAACGCCAAGAAGACACCGCATCTCTACAATGGTGGAAGACCATTAGACTTAATATTTAGTGAGAAGATTTGAGTTTATGTCTCTTCTAAATTAGCAGATATGACATCTAACTAATCAAATTCAGATTAGCAGATCTATATGTCTGACCATCCTAGTCGGCATGGGTGAACTCGAGTCAACAAGCAACCTAGTGTGAAACTGAATCTCCCAAAATGGTCAGATAAATTAAGATGAGTGAGGGTCCCCTCGTTGCTTTCTTTAGATACTAATCAAAATTGATCATGTGATAGCCCAACCAAGCCCAGCCCAGCCAGTCGATCAAAGCCCAAAAAAAAAAAAAAAAATTGAAATTGATGAGAGAGAGTTTCTCTCTCTTCTCTCTCTTCACTTCAGTCTGAACCCTAACTTTCTCTCTCCTAAGATTTCTAAAATTTTGAGAAGAATGATGATGAATTTAAATGATCCTCGTGATGGATTTTTGATCCGTGATCGTCGGACGGTACACCGACATCCACTTTGATCAGATCAAGTATTTTTAGATTTTATTTCTCATGATCTTATTGAATTGTCCACATGATAATTTTAGCATGATTTGATCTGATCGATCAGAATTTGTTGAATCATATTGTCTGAAGAATTCAAGATGAATTTTCTCTCTCTAGAATTTTCTCTCTCTAAAATATTTTCTCTCTTGATTGATTCTCTCTCTAAAAAAAGGTTAGTGAATGAAGAAATTTTTTTTAATAAGTCTGATCTGATTCTAATGAAGAACCCTGATCCATGATTGTCAGACAGCGTACTGGCACCCACCTTAATCAGACCATGAATCTTTAGATTTGATCATCCATGATTTTGATCTAGCTATGATTTGATTTGATCATGATTGATTTCACCAATTGAGATATTGGACCAATCGTAATGTTGGATTGTGTCACTTGATCAATTCGAATTGTACCTCATGAATTCTCTCTCCTCTGATTCTCTCTCTCCACTTGATTTTATGAAATCGATGAAGAAACCTCGATCCTATCACTTCGAATCTGATTTGATCTGATAGTCAAACTTTGGATCGTTTAGGTCCTAATTAGATTTTGATTAGATAAAATTAGATGATCGGACCCAATCTAAACCGTTGAAATATGGTATTCGTATTCTTTCTAATTATTGAAATTGATTCTGTATAGGATTGTGGATATTTGATAATGGGATATCGCGATATGATCTATGAACAGAATTTTTGGAAGAAAATTTATAGAATTATGTGGATTTATTGGAATACGTTTGAGGTAAGTAATGTTTACTTTTACTGAATTTATCTGGTATATTATGAATTAAATAAATTTATGCATGCTTGCGATTGAAATTATTTATTAAAATAATTGTTAAAAATTATTTATGATGAAAGTTAATTGTAGAAAAATTATTTATGATTGAAGTTATTTGTTGAGCAATTATTATGATGATATATGATCTCAAAGAATGTTATAATTGATTTGATTCGAATATCAATTAATTTTATTATTCTTGAAAATAATATATGAATTAGAAGACAATATGAAATTGACAACCTGACTGTGTTGAGGACCCCGCCAATGGGGGCATATACGTTGGCAATTGACTGTCCTGAGGGTTTACGTCGCCAGTAAGACCAGCGACATGTCGCCAGATAGACCAGCGACAAAACCGCCAGTTAGACCAGCGGTTCCAAAGGACTTGGCTGCCAGATGATTCGCAGCCCACCGCAAGCAGATACGCGGTATTATGACCCTGCCACAGGGATAATGTGGTCATAGTCATGGTTGGTAAGAAGAATTTAAGAAATTGATGAATTTAAGAAGAAAAGTATAATTAGAAATTATGATGAATTGACTTTTATATATGATTGACAGTATGAATATGATTTCATGAAATTACATATTGATTTGTTATGCATAGTATTATTTGCCTGATTATTCAGTTAAAGGTATACACTGCTTACTGGGCTATTTAGCTCATGATAAGTTTTATGTTTTTCTTACAGATCCAGAAAATTAGCATGATGCGGGATTTCGGTTGGGAGAGCAATTAGAGATGGAGTTAACTCATTGATTTAAGATTCTCTCAGAATTGATTCAAGACCTTTAGTTTTGTTTTTAGTATTGACTTTGTCAGACAGTTACTTTCTTTTGAACACTTAGTTTTGATTTGTTATTTGAATCAAAGTTTGATTATTGAATAAAGAAAAATTTATTTAACTATTTGTGAAGATATCATGATGAGATGCCTTGTATGCTTATGGAAAAAGTATTCTATAAGTATGCGGCGGTTGCCATGACCCTCGATTCATAATCTCGGGTCGGGGGCGTGACAATTAATATGGTATCAGAGCATAAGTGGATGAATTATGAAACATAGAATCAGATATAGAATGGGTATAAGTGGATAGACACCAGGGACATTATAGTGTAGATCTTTGATGATTATAGTGGGAGAAATATTTATAAATTTTGATTAAACATTGAGATTATGTACGAAAGGATCACAATAGATTATAACATATAGAATTTGAAATATGATGGATGATCTATTGATCATTATATGATTAGTTAGATTCTGATTGAAAATAATCACAAAAGGATTGATATAAAATTTTATTGTGCATTATGGTTATTAATTTGATCATTGGTTATTCAAGTGAATCGTAAGTTCAAATTCGATGTGAGAATAATACTATGATATTACTTCTAGTTGAGAAGTTGACTATTATTAGCAAGATAAAGACTTGATAATAAAATGTTATTCCAGAATGGGCTAAGAAAGTTTTTTTTTATGATGCTTGATTGGAATATTTATCGAAATTGAATTTGATATGTGGATTATATATAAAGTGGCATATTAGGATGAATGTATATTTGAGGATATTGTAAAGAAACCTATTTCTTATTGATGAAATCGATTATGAGGTTGTAGAATATTCATCATACTGGAATCTTTAATCATCATCCTTAGATCTAAATAATGGATCTTATTATGTCTCTTAGAGACTACATGATGTGTATGAAATTTTAATTTAAAGACTTCGTATCTAAGTTGATCAAGAGATTTTCTGATATTATTGTTGAGGTTGTTAATAAAAAATTGATATCTTCAGATTAAGATAAAAGATCTGATTTATATTTATTTCAGATTAAGGGATCCATGTGAATTTACAATTTAAAAATTTTGGATTTAGAAATTGATATGGAGTTCCTTTGCTTTTGTTAACAAGGTCCCTAATTGAATCTACTATTAAATAGAGATTTGATTTTTTGAAGCTTGTATGATTATTATGAAAGGATATTTGATAGATATTGAAGATCCTGATGATAAAAATTTTAGAAAAGAAAATATTAATGATTTGAAATTCATATATATTTAGATTATGTCCAAATTTGATGGAGCATCAAAGAATTTTCTCGTTGATTTGACTTATAAAGATTTTTTGTTTGAAAATTATCGAATTGAATTGATATGAGAATTGAGATTTGATTCATATTGATTATAGTAAATCTATATGATGGTTTAAATATGATATTGGACTCAAGGGTTAATCAAGATTATTGTACACCAGTAAAGATATGAATGAGAATCGAAAGTTAATCTTTGATTTCAATTGAAATTTGAAATTTGAGGATAAAGAAATAATTTGATCCAACTTTTTTTGGTGAACCTAAGAAATTTTGATTGTTAGATCAGAGTGCGCAGCGGAAGCATGGTAATCTGAACTACTTTGAGTAAGTCAGGAATGTTGACCCTTTGAGTTAAAGAATTATGATAGATGATATGGTTTGATACAAGAAATTTATTGATATTAGAAAGAATAATATTTTAAAATTTTAAATTATTTTTGGATATCCCTAATATGATTTTCAAAAGTAGAGCTTCCACCTACTATGCTACAAAAATAATTAGCATCCTAATTCTAGGATGAGTGGACCTTTGATTTTTGATTTTAGATTTAGAATATTTAGAGATAAATTTTTTCTATCCTAGAATTAAATTTTATAATTATCTAATTACTAGAAAGAATTTGAGATTGTTTATCGAATGATGATTTCGATCTTAGATTATTATACTCAAATATTTATCTCCAGGGTATAATGAAATTTGAAGTTAGAACTCTTTTGATCATTATTATTTCTCTGACTGAATGGAAAAGATTGAGGTTATCTATTGATATTGACGATTGTTCTACAAAAGATGGATTGGAGTTATTTAATAATGAATCGATTAATTAAGAGATGTTAATATTTAGATAAAGAAAATTGATATACTTAGAATATGTAAGAGTTTGAGGGTTTGAGTAAGAAAATTTCGATGACTAGAAATAGTGATATTGATTCAATCAACAATGATGATATTGATCTTTATGAAATGACTTAATGATGAAGTTGCATCAAGAAATAAAATATCAAAAGTTCGAGAATGAGATTGAAATGATAAATCTTAAAACTTTGAAAGTATGAATAAGAGAAATATTTTTGAATTTTGATTGATTGTGATATCATCAAATGATTCACATAAGTATGTTTTTCCTATCTTATGATGGGTTGAAATTAAGAGTGGTAAATATTTTGAAATAAATATATAAAAAAAAAAAATGAATGATGATGATGAATGAAGTTCTTATGCAAGAATAGAGACATTGATCCTCTTCTATTCACAAGAGATAGATTTGATTTTAATTTGAGTCATGAGATATTGAATGTTAATTTTTACAGGAAATAAGATCATAATTTCGAAATCTTGAAATATTAAAAATCTTTGAGACGTGGATCTTGATAAATAAGAAAATGAATGATTTCGTTTCAGATAGATATTTGATGTACCGACTTTTTCTTATGAAATGATTTAAGAATGAATTTATATCAAGAATTAGAATATTTGTGGATGAGATTCAAGTAAGAAAGTATGAAGACTCAAGCAAGAAAAATTTCGAGGATGAAATTTCTTTTTAGGGATGAAGAATGTGATAGCCCAACCAAGCCCAGCCCAGCCAGTCGATCAAAGCCCAAAAAAAAAAAAAAATTGAAATTGATGAGAGAGAGAGTTTCTCTCTCTTCTCTCTCTTCACTTCAGTCTGAACCCTGACTTTCTCTCTCCTAAGATTTCTAGAATTTTGAGAAGAATGACGATGAATTTAAATGATCCTCGTGATGGATTTTTGATCCGTGATCGTCGGACGGTACACCGACATCCACTTTGATCAGATCAAGTATTTTTAGATTTTATTTCTCATGATCTTATTGAATTGTCCACATGATAATTTTAGCATGATTTGATCTGATCGATCAAAATTTGTTGAATCATATTGTCTGAAGAATTCAAGATGAATTTTCTCTCTCTAGAATTTTCTCTCTCTAAAATATTTTCTCTCTTGATTGATTCTCTCTCTAAAAAAAGGTTAGTGAATGAAGAAATTTTTTTTAATAAGTCTGATCTGATTCTAATGAAGAACCCTGATCCATGATTGTCAGACAGCGTACTGGCACCCACCTTAATCAGATCATGAATCTTTAGATTTGATCATCCATGATTTTGATCTAGCCATGATTTGATTTGATCATGATTGATTTTATCAATTGAGATATTGGACCAATCGTAATATTGGATTGTGTCACTTGATCAATTCGAATTGTACCTCATGAATTCTCTCTCCTCTGATTCTCTCTCTCCACTTGATTTTATGAAATCGATGAAGAAACCTCGATCCTATCACTTCGAATCTGATTTGATCTGATAGTCAAACTTTGGATCGTTTAGGTCCTAATTAGATTTTGATTAGATAAAATTAGATGATCGGACCCAATCTAAACCGTTGAAATATGGTATTCGTATTCTTTCTAATTATTGAAATTGATTCTGTATAGGATTGTGGATATTTGATCATGGGATATCGCGATATGATCTATGAACAGAATTTTTGGAAGAAAATTTATAGAATTATGTGGATTTATTGGAATACGTTTGAGGTAAGTAATGTTTACTTTTACTGAATTTATCTGGTATATTATGAATTAAATAAATTTATGCATGCTTGCGATTGAAATTATTTATTGAAATAATTACTGAAAATTATTTATGATGAAAGTTAATTGTAGAAAAATTATTTATGATTGAAGTTATTTGTTGAGCAATTATTATGATGATATATGATCTCAAAGAATGTTATAATTGATTTGATTCGAATATCAATTAATTTTATTATTCTTGAAAATAATATATGAATTGGAAGACAATATGAAATTGACAACCTGACTGTGTTGAGGATCCCGCCAATGGGGGCATATACGTTGGCAATTGACTGTCCTGAGGGTTTACGTCGCCAGTAAGACCAGCGACATGTCGCCAGATAGACCAGCGACAAAACGCCAGTTAGACCAGCGGTTCCAAAGGACTTGGCTGCCAGATGATTCGCAGCCCACCGCAAGCAGATACGCGGTATTATGACCCTGCCACAGGGATAATGTGGTCATAGTCATGGTTGGTAAGAAGAATTTAAGAAATTGATGAATTTAAGAAGAAAAGTATAATTAGAAATTATGATGAATTGACTTTTATATATGATTGACAGTATGAATATGATTTCATGAAATTACATATTGATTTGTTATGCATAGTATTATTTGCCTGATTATTCAGTTAAAGGTATACACTGCTTACTGGGCTATTTAGCTCATGATAAGTTTTATGTTTTTCTTACAGATCCAGAAAATTAGCATGATGCGGGATTTCGGTTGGGAGAGCAATTAGAGATGGAGTTAACTCATTGATTTAGGATTCTCTCAGAATTGATTCAAGACCTTTAGTTTTGTTTTTAGTATTGACTTTGTCAGACAGTTACTTTCTTTTGAACACTTAGTTTTGATTTATTATTTGAATCAAGGTTTGATTATTGAATAAAAAAAAATTTATTTAACTATTTATGAAGATATCATGATGAGATGCCTTGCATGCTTATGGGAAAAGTATTCTATAAGTATGCGACGGTTGCCATGACCCTCGATTCACAATCTCGGGTCGGAGGCATGACAGATCAGGTCAGACAACAAAATTAATTAAATAACTACCATCTATATACTTATCTTAAACACCAAATTGATCGATTAGAATCGATCAGGTTAACTTATTGAAACGGGTACAAACCACTGAGCCAAATTTGATCTTGAGTCAATTAACTCACATCAAAATATGAATCGATACGACCAACTATAATTAAACTCAATTTTGATCTCTTTTAAACTAATCCTAATCAACCATTGATTAGATTTAATCAACTGCTCAAAATCGACAATGGGTTCTAGTCTGATCTAATCAATTTGATCCTAATTATAGTTTGCTCACTAGACCTAATTTGTTCAATCCATACCCACATGCAATAATATAATTTTTAGATTCTAAAAATAATTTTTAAATTATATTTCATTGCATGCATTAGTAGCTTATGATCTTAAAATAGTTTCAGATCTAAATCTAATGTCATATATCACATATACACAGCTTTAGATCTAAATTATAAACATATATCACATATACATTAAATTTTAGATCTAAAACTAAATATACATATATCAAATATATATAATTAGATCTAAAATAATGATTAAAATATTTTTAAAATATTTTTTAAAAAATTAGTTTGCATTAAACTAGGATAATTCTTTAAATATAGGAGGTAAATCCTATATCAGGATAACCTTATGTCAGTCCGATATGAATATTTAATCATTCTAATTTCAGATCTAAATATAAAATAAGATATATTATATACATTAATTTTTAAATTTAAAAGATTAATTTAATTATTTTAAAAATAATTTTCAAAATTGATCAATCTTATGTAAGGATAATCTTTTTAATATAGGGGGTAAACCCTATACCAGAAAAATCTTATACCAGCACAAGATCAATTTTAAATCAATAAAATTTTTAAATCTAAGATAAAAATTAGATTATATATATCTTTAAAAATCTGACTCTGATACCACTATTAGAAAATTAGATAGGATGTATGCATAGATTTCAAAAATCTTTTAAAGAGCAGTGGAAAATAAATCAGGTCAAACCCTTTAACCTCACATGCATTAGATCTTATCTAATCCTACTCAAGCCCAAGAATAAAGACATGCATATAATCTAAAACTAAAATCAATGATGAGATCAAATCTTAATACTTTTGTGCGGGTAAAAATACATCGCTTCTAATGATCTCAGATTCGAAGGTCCTTAAGCTACACTCGTATTTGACCTTTACAAGTATCTATCGAGATCAACCTTGAATCCTTCTTTTCATGGTAGATCCTTCATCTCTAAGTAGGATCTTTGTCTCTTTAAACCTTGATCAGTAATTGATCTTGATTGCAACTTCAATCCTTGAACTGCAGCCTTCTTCTTCTTATTCTTTGCTGTAGAAGAGATCTTTCCCTACTCTTGGCATGTGAAAAATGGACACCCAACCCTTGGGCATGGGAAAGAGAAAAGGGAGAGAGGATAAGGCATGGAGAAGAGAGAGATAGAGTTTTGAATTCATAAAATTTAATTAATAAAAATCCTAAAAGACTATCTCTTTATATAGATCCTTTTTTTATCCAAATCAAGAACCAATCAACTTAAAAAGGCTAGTCCTTATCTCATAAGAATTTCTATTTTTTTAATCTAATTATTTTTTATTAAAATCATATTTAATTGATTAGATCTTAACTGTTAAAAATTATATTCCAAAATCAATCGTCAGTCTGTTGATGGTGGAGCATATTATTGTAATTATATATAAATTATTAAATTAATAAATATTATTTAATTTTTTCATCACTGTGTACATCTTATTTTGAACTCCTATTATGTGATGAAGTTCTTAGGATAATTTAATTCAATATAGGAGGATATATCGTTGAGTCCTTAAACCTTAAGTTCACGATCAAATGATATACTATTATTAAGGTGATAGCTATATCAAATATAGGTCGTTGTGTACCATGTACGTTGGTTATCCTCTTAACCAAGGAATGTGGAGACACTAGCATGATATGCAAGTGAGACGTAAGAGTACATCTCACTAAATGTGATCAATTGTTGAGCACTCTGCTGTCAAGAGTAACTCAAGAAGGATATGGATATAAGTATCTCTCCGATCTGAGATCACCACGGTGACTTACAAGCAACTCATTGTGCTTTGATGTCAGACTACCTGAATTTTTAATTTAGTGATGAAAGATTTTTGGACACAGTCAAGTACTTAAGAAATCGATGTATGAGTTAAGATGGAATTGATCCCTCTGAATAAGTAGGAGTTAATGTATCAGTGTATTTCAATTCAGTAAAATCTTGATCGGGGTAATCCATGTGATGGATTTTAAAAATTAAAATATAATGTAGATAACCATATCAGGGTTAACAGTTAAACCCTAGGTCACCTTGAGCATTTGAGTCAAAGGGATGAATTATATGGTAACCATATGCCAATAGGTTCTTGAATGATGCTTTGCATTTTTTCGACCTATCCGGATGTCGAGTATCATTGCTATATGTATACTTTGATTGGTATAGAAAGATTGTTCCTATACTATCAACTTAGGTTCAAATTTATGGGGTCACACTCAAAAAATCTTTCTGATCGATCATATGGCTAATCGATGATTAAAAATTATTTTAAGATAAAACAGTCAATTCGATTGATGATTAACCCTGTGCAAAAGTTACAATAAATCAATTCATTAATTATTGATGGATTATAAAAGAATTGATTAGTAATTAGATTACTAATTAGCTCAATTTGATTGAGTATTAAGATTTGGATCAAATCTAATTATATTGGATTCAATTTGGTTGGATCCGATTAGGTTATGAGATGACCTAATCACTAAGGATGTTTGATTCCTGATTTGATCAGGACTTGAACTTGATTAATTTTTGATTTGATTAAATTTTAATTGAGGCTATTTATTATCTAATTAAATTAGATTTAGTGATTCAATTGGGTCTAACCTAATTTGATTGGGTTAAGAATCTAATTGGATGAGAAAATAATTCGAATTCAAATATCTTGCGCCTTCTTTCTGTGCGCCCTCTTATTCTTCATGCGAGAAAAAATTTTTATGTGAATTTTTCTCATACTCAAAAGTTTTTTCATATTCATATCTAATTCTTTTTGAATTAAAAATTAATTTATTTAAATTTGAGTTCAAATTGGTTTGAATTTGAATAAAAATCTAGAGTTCAAATTGAGTTGGACTCTTCTCTTCATGCCACCAACTTTCTCCATGCATAAAGTATTTTTGCATGAGATTTTTTATGCCATTCTAATATTAGTCAGCCCTTCTCTGAGTTCATAAGATGAAGATAAAGTTTAGTTCAAAATTTAATTCAAATTTGATTTGAATTGGTGATAAGGATCAACCAACATTTAAAATTGAACCAAAACTACCTCTTTCTTATTCTTATCTTCCATGGGATGCCACCCTTAAGAAGGGATCAGTTTTGTATGAGATTAGAATTGATTTTTGGTGTGAGAAATCTGAGAGTTGGGGCATGAAAAATTGAGAGTGGGTTGGACTTTCATGCATGAGAAATAGAGAAAGTGTTCTTCCTCTCGGGCGTGAGGTGTAGAGTCTAGGGTTTCAACTCTAGATTTTGTGAGAAGAAAAATACAAGAGTGAGTCTTATTCAATCTCTTACACCACCACCTCCTTGTAAGGGTTCATCTTCTAATCTGGAGGAGTTCGAGAGATCTGAAGAAATGACCTTGGATCAGCCATCTAGAGCCTTCGATGCGAGCTAGCACTCCAATGAAGGAAGATCCTATCAGGACTTTGAGTGGATGATCTGTAGAGGTCAGACGACCTATGTGACTACTCAACATCAGTGAGAGCTTCATACTATGCCTACCAATAGTGAATATCATCAATCCATGAAAAGATGATGAGTTCTGAACTCAACCAATGTGATCTAAAGGTTAGATCAGATTTAAGGCATCGATGTGATCGATGCAGTTTTCTATTTTATATCAGATTTTATATATCAATTTTTTATATTATAGATCTTTAATTGATAGTTTAGATCTTATCCAAAGCATATTTAGAAGATTAAAGTGTTTAATCTATTATTTTTTATGATAAAATTTTAAAAATGCATGCTTTGAACTACCCATTTTTCCTTCAGTTGGTATCAAAGTCAGATTTCTCATGACATGAATCTTTTGCATATAATCTGATATTAAATATATTTAAATTTTTAATTTAATTTAGATTAAATCTGATATATAATATTTAGATCTAAAATTAATTATAGATTTGGTCGCACAAACTGATATAAGATTATCTTGCTGTAAGGTTTACCCTTATAGTGCAAAGGTTGTCCTAGTTTGTGGTAATCTTTATAAAATTTAATTTTAATTATTTAGATTAGATATAAATAATTAATTTAAAATTTAAATAGTATAATAATCTAATTGGATAGATTCTCATAGCCATCTGATCATAGAAAAAATTAAAATTTTGTAACTCTATTTACCCATCAATGGGATCTTCTATGGCGTGTAGGGGTGCTGCACGATCCTTTTCATAATGATGAACAATAAAAAAAATTTTAACACTTTATTTTAGATCTAAAATAATATATATTAGATTTAAAATTGGTGTCTTGATCATTAGATGATTGATAGTAAAAATATTTTATAAAATTAAAAACTATTTTCAAACATCGAACCCGAACCCATGTCGCCTAAAACTTAATTGAGAATTAAGCGATCTAGATTTGAGAATCAAAGATCTAAGGTATTAATTTCATAATTCATGGGTTAATGGGTTTGCTCGAGTCAAGTCCATTTTACTGGATTGAACCTAGGGATAGAAATCATTGATAATGGACCATGTTAGTAATTGATCAAATCTAATTAAAAGTTAATTCTGATTGGATTAATTTCTTCTCTTGATCAATTTTAATAGTCGTAGTTGGTCAAGTCTATATCTTTGATTAGACCAATATGGACTTTGATCGTAGCTCCATGGTCGAACCCATGTCTATAAGTTGATCAAATTGAAAATGACTAATCAGTTAGTGTCTAAGGTAAGTATGGCAGCTTTGATTGGTGGTCATTAATTGGGAGCTACTCACACAGATTGAATCTATGTCGAGTTAATGGCATATTCCTCCCACCAATCTTACTTATTTGGCCAACATGATGAATTATATTTTGATTAGATCACTTAATGATTGAAGTTGACCCATACTAACTAAGAAATCAGTATGACTGATTTAGGTGCCTCTAGTTCAACTTGTCTTGAGTCCTCTTCATGACTTGATGAAGTCAGTGAGAGAATTTATGACTGGTTGGCTGGACTAGCTTATGCTTATTTTTTTTAATCTGACTTGGTGTAGTCAGTGGGAGGATTAAGATTAACTGGTCAAGTCTTTTCTCATCTCTCAATTTAACTAATTAAATCTTCTAAAATTGTTAGATCCTTAAAATGAAATAGTTATGGTGATAACTAGATCATAGCCTCCCATTAAGTTGGGTGATAATGAGTCTAATAGTTTAGATGATCATTGGAGGCACCACACGTCTGGTACTCATCTGGCTGTCAGAATTATCATTCATAATATGTTGATTTAGTTGTGTCTTTCTGATGATGGTCAGATTGGTCGAGCCACACTCAAGTCTGGTCACTCATTTGTTAAATGCACTAAATTCGGATATGTTAATAGTTGGACCTAACCAGAACTTTCAGTAGAGGTGCCACATGCCTGCTGAAGAGGTGTCTGGGGCAAAATTGAATGCTAAAAATTATTGGATAAAATAATTGATCAAGAACCTACCCATGGGTGTATAGGGCTTGGTCGAGCCACACTCAAACCTGTGTGCAGCCTATGTGGATTCTAGTACCCACTTAAAAATTAGTATAATTCTTTGAATTAGAGGTAGAGGTTATCAATTTGAATAAAACAATGGGAGAACTTTTAGACTCAAATTCATATCTTTAGGCTTAATTAATTCATATACTAATTAGGTTTTAGTTTTTCTTTTGCAGTCATGGCTACCACTTTGTCACTCTGATCACTATTAGATAGTGATAAATTAATGGGATCAAATTTTGATAGCTGTTATCGAAAGCTCAAAATAGTCTTGGAATACGAATGGATCTTATATGTGTTGATAGATTCGACACCCAAGGAGCTAGCTCTGAATATGCATACCACGGTTAGAGACACTTATCAAAAGTAGCTCAATGATCGAACTATGGTTCATTGCATTATTCTGGTGGCAATGAATGATGAGGTCAGCCGTTGTTTCAAAAATGCTCAGCCACAGGATATGTTGTAAATATTGAATGAATCTTTTGGCACACTTGATGATGTAGAGAGATACAAAATTAGTTGTGCCATCTTCAACGCTCGAATGAGGGAAGGAGCGTCAGTCATCGATCATGTATTGTACATGATTGAGATGATTGAGTGCTTAAGCAATCTCGACTTTCCTCCACATGAGCAGCTAAAGAAAGATGCCATTCTGAACTCTCTGCATAGTCCTACCTCCCTTTTCTTACTCATTTTCAAATGATAAAGCATGTGGTCAACTACCACGGTTTGCTAGGGTTGCTATAGAACTTTGAAAAGGATCACCAACTCTTCAAAGAGTCAGTGAACGTAGTGGGAGGGTCTTCTTCTAGACGTCGATCTTTTAAGAAAGGAAAGAAGAGCAAAAAAACAAAAAAAGGATGCAAAGTGCTAGGGCACCCAAGCCCAGTCAGACCAAGAAACCCAAGTCCGATCAGAGTTAGATGGAATGCTTCTACTGCAAGAAGCAGAGGTACTGGAAAAAGAAATTATCCTCAGTACATTACCTCATTGGATCCAAACAGGCCGAGAAAGAAGCAAGTTATTACTGGACAAGGTAATTATATGATAACATCTTATAATTTCTCAATTTATGATTCTACTATCTGGGTATTAGATATCAAAAGCCTTTTAATATTTATAATTCGTTGCAGGGTCTACAGGTCAGTAGGAGATTTGAAGAAGGTGAAAGATTTCTTAATGTTGGAGATGGAATATCAGTTTCAGTTCTAGCGTTAGGGACTATTAAGCTTGTATTCAAGTCTAATGTAATTATTCTTAGTGAATGTCACTTTTGTCCTTCCTTTTTATTGAACATTATTTCTGTAAGCCTCTTGGCCATGTACGGTTATGAAATTTTAATAAAAAAATAATTTTAATATCATTATAAATGATGTTAATGTGATGAATGGATAGCTGAACAATGATATTTATATATTGTCACAACCTGTTAGTGTAATGTACACATCCAGTAAATGTTCTAAAATTAGTGATGTCTCTGATATCTACCTTTGGCATTGTAGATTAGGTCATGTTAATAAGAATAGAATAAATAGGTTGATACAAGAGGAATCCTCAAAGTTAGTGATTGTGAATCACTTTCAACCTGTGATCCTGTCCTTTTGGAAAAATGACCAAGTCACTTTTTACTGAAAAAGGTGAGCGAGCCAGTGAAATTTAGGTCTAATACATACTGGTGTATGTGAACCGATGAACACCAGTGCCAGAAGTGGATATTATTATTTTATTATATTTACAGATGACCTATCGAGGTATGGGCACATCTACTTAATGACAAAGAAGTCAAAATCATTTGAAATATTCAAATGATTCCATAATAAAGTAGAAAAATAAACTAGAAAGAATATTAAAACTCTTCAATCCGATCAAGGAAGAGAATACCTCTCCAATGAGTTTCTGACATACTTAGAAGAGAATGAGATTCTCTTACAATGGACCCCTCCTGGAACATCACAGCATAATAGTGTGTCAGAAGGGAGGAATCGAACCCTGTTGATATGGTTCGATCCATGATGGGCTTTGCAAGTCTATCGATCTTCTTTTGGGGATATGCACTCAAGTCAGCTTATTATATTTTAAATAAAATTTTGGATAAGTCTGTAAGTAAAATATCAATGAGATATGGATAGGGCGTAAGCCAGCACTCTCTCACCTTAGGGTTTGGGGATGTCCGACTTATGTCAAAGTTTTGTAAAATTGACAAGCTTGAACCTAAGTCTGACAAGTGTCTATTTATAGGGTATCCAAAAGAGATCAAGGGGTATTATTTCTACCTTACTGACGAACAGGTGTTCGTCAGCAATAAGGCAGTCTTTCTAGAAAAGGAGTTCCTTAGGAAAGAAACTAATACTTTAAAGATTAAACTTGATGAAGTTCGATCGATAGAAGAACCGATACAATCTAGTAAACCCATAGAGTCAAACTTGATTAGATCAAATCTGAACTTATTGTAGAACCATCCTTAAGGAGATCCAGTAGAGTACCACATCAACCAGATAGATACTATGATTTTTTAATTCAGAACAGTGATCCAATTGAACTCGATAAGAACAATGAGAATTTGATCACCTATATGGATGCGATGCAGAGGTCTGACTCTGATAAATGGTTAGAAGTCATGAAATCTGAAATGGAGTCCATGAAAGTTAATAATGTATGGATATTGGTTGACCCACCTAAAGAGATAAAATTCATAGGGTGTAAGTAGATCTTCAAAAGAAAGAGGGGTACAGATGGGAAGGTGAAAATCTATAAAGCCCGTCTGATTGCCAAAGATTACCGTCAACATTATGGTATTGATTATGATGAGATATTTTTTCTTGTGGTAATGCTCAAGTCCATTCAAATCATGCTTGTAATAGCAGCACATCTGGACTATAAAATCTGACAAATGGATATGAAAACAGTCCTAAATGGAGAGCTGAAAGAAGAGATATATATGATACAACCTGAAGGTCTCATATCCACAGATGAGTCTAAGGTGTGCAAGCTTTAGAGATCCATTTATGGACTTAAGCAGGCATCTCAGAGTTGAAACATGCATTTTGATAAAGTGATCAGAACATATGGCTTCATTAAGAATGAAGAGGAACCCTGCATATATAAATGGATTAATAACTCTATGATAGTATTTCTTATTTTATATGTAGATGATATTCTCTTAATCGAGAATGACATCCCTACATTACAGGGAATAAAATTTGGTTGTTATCATAGTTCTCCATGAAGGACTCGAGAGAAGCATCCTTCATCCTTGGGATGAAGATCTATAAAGATAGATCTAAAAGATTGCTGAGATTATCTCAGTCGACGTACATTGATACTGTGCTGAAAAAATTCAGTATGGAGAATTTCAAAAAAAATTATCTTTCGATAGGTCAAGAAATTTCTCTCTCGAAGAGTGATTATCCGACAACTCTTCAAGAGAGAAAGCGTATGAGTAGAATTTCATATGCTTCAACAATGGGATCTATTATGTAAGCTATGACATGTATATGACCCAATGTGGCATACTCACTAGGGGTAGTGAGCAGATACCAGTTCGATCCAGGTGAAAACCACTGGAAGTCGTAAAGACCATCCTTAAATATTTGAGAAATACTAAAGATCAGTGGCTTATCTATAAAAAGCTGACTTAAAACTTATGGATTTACAGACTTCAATTTTCAGTCAGATCATAATGACAATATAAGCATATTGGGATATATTTATATCTTGAATGGTGGAGCAATCTGCTGGAAGAGTTTCAAACAGCACACTGTAGCTGACTCTACTTGTGAGGCAGAATATATCACGACATCCGATGCAGTGAAGGAAGCTGTGTGGTTACGAAATTTATCAACAAGCTCAGAGTGGCACCCTCTCTTGATGGCTCCATCTTGTTGTACTGTGACAGTACTGGCACCATTACTCAAGCGAAGGAATCGAAGTCACATTAGTGGACCAAGCATATTCTGCACCGCTACCACCTGATCCGAGAGATCGTGGATCGAGGTGACGTCGAGCTTCAAAGATCGATGAAAATAAGAACCTGACCGATCCATTTACTAAAGCCCTCAGTGTCAAGGAGTTCGAAGATTATAAATCAAAGATGGGTATATGATACTATACCGATTGACTTTAGTTCAAGTGAGAGTTGTTGAAAATTATGTTCCAAAGTCAATCATCAGTTCATTGATGGTTAAGCTTATTATCATAATTGTACATGAATTATCGAATTAATAAATATTATTTGATTTTTTCATCACTGCATACATCTTATTTTGAACTCCTGTTATCTGATGAAGTCCTTAGGACTATTTGATTCGATATAGGAGGTTATATCATTTAGTCTTTAAAACTTAAGTTCATGATCAAATGATATACTATTATTAGGTCGATAGCTATATCAAGTATAGGTTGTTGTGTGCCATGTACATTGGTTATCCTCTTAACCAAGGAATATGGAGATACTGGCATGGCATGCAAGTGAGACATAAGAGTACATCTCACTGAACATGATCAATTGCTAAGCACTCTGTGGTCAAGAGTAGCTCGCGAAGGATATGGGTATAAGTGTCCCTCCAATCTGAGATCACCACAGTGACTTACAAGCAACTCACTATGCTTTGGTGTTAGACTATCTGAATTTTTAATTCAGTAATGAAAGATTTCTGGACACACAGCTGAGTTCTTGAGAAGTCGGTGTGTGAGTCAAGATGGAATTGATCCCTCTGAATAAGTTGGAGTTAATATATCAGTGTGTTTCAATTCAATAAAATCTTGATCGAAATAATCCATGTGATAGATTTTAAAATTTTAAATACTATATGGATGACCATATCAGGGTTGACATTAAATCCTAGGTCACCTTGAGTATTTAGAGCAAAAGAATAAATTATACGGTAACCATATGCCAATAGGTTCTTGAATGATGCTTTGCAATCTTTTGACTTATCCGAACATCGAGTATTATTACTAGATGATCACTTTGATTAATATAGAAAAATTATTCCTATATTACTGGCTTAGGTTCGAATATATGGGGTCACACTCAAAGAAGTTTCTAACTGATCATATGGCTGATCGACGATTAAGAATCATTCTAAGATAAAACAGTCAATTCGATTGATGATTAACCCTGTACAAAAATTATAATAAATTAATTTATTAATTAGTATTAAATTTTAGAAAGATTGACTAGTAATTAGATTGCTAATTAGCTCAATTTAATGGAGCATTGAGGTTTGGATCAAATCTAAATGAATTGGATTCAATTTTATTTGATCTGACTAGGTTATAAGATGTCCTAATCACTAAGGATGTTCGATTCCTGATTTGATCAGAACTTAAGTTTGATTAATTTTTAATTTGATTAAGATTTAATTGAAGCTATTTACTACCTAATTAGATTAGGTTTAGTGTTTCAATTAGCTCTAACCTGATTTGGTTGGGTTAAGAATTTAATTGGATGAGAAAATAATTCGAATTCAAATCCCTTACGCCTCCTTTCTCTGTGCCCTCCTATTCTTCACATGAGAAAAATATTTTACATAAATTTTTTTCATGCCCAAAAGCTTTTCTACATCGACATCTGATTCTTTTTGAATTAGAAATTAGTTGGTTTAAATTTGAGTTCAAATGGGTTTGAATTTGAATGAAAATCTAGAGTCCAAATTGAGTTGGACTCTTCTCTTCATGCCACCACCTTTCTCTATGCATAAAGTATTTTTGCATGAGAATTTTATGCCATTCTAATGTTGGTCAGCCATTCTCTAAGTTCATAAAATGAGAATAAAATTTGGTTCGAAATTTAATTCAAATTTGATTTAAATTGATGATAAGGATTAGCCAATGTTTGAAATTGAACCGAAACTTCTGCTTTCTTATTCTTATTTTTCATGAGACGCCACCCTCAAGAAGGGATTAGTTTTGTACAAGATTAGAAGTGATTTTTGGCATAAGAAATATGAGAGTTGGGGCATGAAAAGTTGAGAGTGGGTTGGGCTTCTGTGCATGAGAAACAAAGGAAGTATTCTTCCTCTCGGGCGTGAGGTATAGAGTCTAGGGTTTCAACTCTAGATTTTGTGAGAAGAAAAATACAAGAGTGAGTTTTGTTCAATCTCCCACACCATCACCTTCTTGTAAAGCTTCATCTTTTGATTTGGAGGAGTCTGAAAGATCCGAAGAAAGGAGCTTAGATCAGCCATCTAGAGCCTTCGATGCGAGCTAGCACTCCTGCAAAGGAAGATCCGATCAAGGCTTCGGTCGTACGATCTGTAGAGGTCGTACGATCTGTGTGGCTGTTTGATATCAGTGAGAGCTTCATACCATACCTACCAACAGTAGAGATTATCGATCCATAAAAAGGTGATGAGTTCTGGACTCAACTGATGTGATCTAAAGATTAGATCAGATTCAGGGCATCGATATGATCGATGCAGTTTTCTGTTTTATATCAAATTTTATATATAAATTTTTTATATCATAGATCCTTAATTGATAGTTTAGATCTGATCCAAAATATATTTAGAAGATTAAAATATTTAATTTTTTATTTTTTATTATAAAATTTTAAAAATACATGCTTTGAACTATCCATTTTTTCTTTATTAACCTCTTTTTGTAAGCAGATGGGGCACCCAAGTCAAAATAGATAGACTGAGTGGGTGCCCCTCATCAAGAGAGGCAGATAGTTGGGGTGCCAACCCTTGGCACCCCTTCTAAGGTTTTCATGCAAGAGAGGAGGCATGGCCCCTCACTCTCTCTCCTTTCACATGCCCCTCTCTCTCTCTCCTTCCATGCCAAACCAAGGAGAGGGGGTGGGCCCCTCTCTCTTCCTCATGCCATTCCAAGGGATTGGCATCCTTTGGACCTTTCAAAAAGGGAGAATGGTACCATCTCTTTTTTCCATCAATTCTCTACTTCAAAAGAAAATATCAAGGAGATAAAAAGGAGATTAGATTGCCAACTCATTGACATGATCTAATCTTCTTGAGCTCACAATTAGGTGCCCAACTAAACCTTAATAGATTTAGATTAGGTTCAATGTAATGGATTTGATCCAATCAAAGTCCTGAGAAGAATTAGGTTTAACTATGTACTAGTATGGTTTTCTTAAACCTAATATGATTTCAATAAATCCTAATCTAATTAGAACTTCATAAGCTCAATTGATAAATTCAAGATTAAATCTCTTAATGTGTGACCCCATAGGTTTCATTCTATTTGGTTGTGAGATATATTATGATCTCCATCATAATATCATCGAAACTTCTTTCGATGAGTTGGAACAATTCTAGCTCTACCCTTTGAGGGTCATCAATCATCAAGACGATATTCGATGAGTCTTACAATCCACCAGTGACATCTAGCAGTATGTAGTGACAATCTAGTAGAATGAAAGTATGAACTCCTAGATATAGTTATCATATGATTCAATTCTTCTATTGTGAGTTTTGACTTAACAGAGGTCATGGAGAACGCATCAGACTCCATCGTCAGTCATATGTAAGATTGGCTCGACTCGAGTTTATTTATAAATTTTATGAAAACTCTTTTCTAGTATTCACAGTTGCTTTGGCTAAAGATTTTCTAAACTTAGTCTCTCAAATCACATAAGACTTCTCCTTTTCTATCAAGATCGATAGATTTCATCTAGGTGTATCCTACTCCTAACAGTGAATCTGAATCTATTGTAGCCAACATACACAACAAGGATCTGAATGGTTAGAGATCAAGAGAATGTGCAGTCAAACTCAGTAGCCTTGTTGAGAATAGCCGATGACACCATAAGTCAAAGAATTACTCACACCACTGCAGCATCGAAAAGATCATTGACGAGTAAGTAGACATCTAAGTGGTTTCTCATATTTGTCACACTCAGTGTAAGTTATTCTCTAACAACCACCTCCACTCTCACCCCAGTATCCCTACACTGTAGATCCGAAACTCATCTATCCATAAGGGAGGTGAACCATGCATCGATCTCGAATAGATTGATCACTGTCCTCCATGATGATCCTTTGATCAGGAGTATTTAGAAATTAACCACTAATTAATGTATGTCTCAAATTCTCAATACCTTGAGAATATACAAAAAATATCTTTGTTAATTTTTAGGATAAATTATGGACACATAAACATGATTGAAATGAAAAAATTCTTTATTCATAATAAAAATATTACAAGTATAAAATAAAACTCTGAACTTATAAAATGTAGTAGCCAACAATTGACTTCTAGGGCACATATCTAACACACATATCATGGTCAAGTGCTTAAATAAAAATTTTTATCCAAGCTTTCTAATAGGTGTAGTTAACCTATTGAAAAGTAGAGGTCGGTCTGTAGACTGCCCCTCGACTAATGAAGCACCAAATTGAGTTGCCATAGATCTTTTGCTCTTAATAGTAAAATAAAAAAGGACTAGAGCACCGAACTCTGATACCACTTATTGTCCAGCTATGCAATCCAAAAGGAAGGGTGAATTAGGTTACTAAAAATTTAAGTGAGAAGTGAATCATAAAAATTATGCTTTAAATGTGATATGTGATGTGCAAGGACAAGAGCAAAAGATGTGCTGGATATTAGTACAATTAAGTAAGAAATTAATGTAAGAAAGTAATAAGAGAGATTAACATATCATAAACAAGAAGGTTTATAGTAGTTTGGTGCCAATCTTGCATCTACATCCACTCCCCAAGCTCCTACTTAGAAATTTCAATCCACTAATCATTTTCAATGATTACACCATTGGATCCCATCGATCCTAGCTATCTCAAGTTAGATATTTATTTTTCAGATGCAAGTCAACCCAATACACTTTGATTGAAGGCTCGGATTAACCTTTTCTAAATTTTGGAACCCTACCAAAACTTGAACACTCAAATATAAAGTGAGAAAAAGAGTTTTACAATGAATATTACACTTAGCTCCTTAATAAGGATAATAAAATAAAAAAAATACTTTACACAATGATGAAGAAGCTTTTATGAACATCCTCTGATAGAATGAAGAGTCAAATGAGCCTTGAAGAGGTGGTTGAACTTGAATTGAAAGCTTCTTTTTGACTTAAAGTTGAAAACTCATTTGAATGCTTTTCTCTCTTGATAAGTCTTAATTTTTTCCTCCCTTGAATATCTTTATATCCTCAATCAATGTTGGAGAGGGTTTACTAGCTGTTTAGAGCCATTGGAGAGGGTTTAGAAAGTATTTAATGTGCCAAAATTAGGTTGAAAACTAGTCATTGCAGATTTTTCCATCACAGGGGGTGTCCTTTAGGTCAACCCTTGGAAAAGGGTCACCCCATGGGTCGCCCTTTTTCCCACAATAAAAAAAAGCTTTCTATTTCGACTCAGGAACAATAGGGGATGACCTAGAGGTCCCCCTTTTTCATATGGGATGTCCTAAGGGTCACCCCTTTTGCGTGCCACTCCAAAAATCCTACATGTCGGCATACCATTCAAAAGAGGTCGACCTAGGGGTCGTCTCTTTTTGTCCAAGCTTGCTTTTTTTCAATTTTAGACTTTCAAAAACTTTGAAATTACCTCCAAATGATTTGATATCAACTTGAATAATCTTAAGACTTTCGAAAAACTTCAATTACATCTCCAACTTGATAAATTTGCTACTTTGGCCATCTCCAAATATTTTTACAAATCAAAAATTTTATGCATCTTCTAAAATTAACTTTTAAAATATCTTCAAAGATAAAAATTATTAGTACCCCTCTCAAATATTTTGTTCTCATCAAAATCAATCCTTTGGGTTAACACAAGGTCACTTGCCTCAAGATGACGTCGAAGAAAGTCAAAGATGACTTGGCTTCAGAGGAGGAAAGGAGGCTGGAGGTGCAGGCTAAAGTTGTTGATGTTGAGAAGAAGACTGAGGATCAGGTTGCTGAAGCCAGGTGCATGACTGTGGAAGCCTTTCATATGTTCGATGAGTTTTTAAAGAAGAAATATGACTTTAGTTAGGAGGCCTTCAATACCGACCTGGACATTTGTCGTCAGAGGCTGGCTGCATGCTTCTCAGACTTAGACATGACTTCCTGCATGAGGCAGAAGAGGAAGGAGTTGCAGGAGATGGGGCTCCATCTGCCAAGACTGCCAAAGGATGCTCCAAAGCTGCTCCACCTTCGGAGGTTGTGCCTGCATCCTTTCCTATCGAAGCTACACCAATTTTGCCACCATAAGTGGAGTCAAAGCAGCTAGCTGTGGTTATCTCAAGCTCCTTAGTCGATCCTCATGCCAAGGTTAGAATCAATGAAAAAGTAATTTTTATTCATATTATTTGGTTCATATCTGCTTGTGGCATTTTTCTTAGTTGGTTTAGTGTGATTTTGCAATCATATATTTGTACAATATTGCATCAAGCATCTGCTAACAGCTTTGCCTTTAAGGATTCAAGTTGAGAATCTTGAGGATCTCCATTGGGCTCAATGAGATGCTGCTGAAGCAAAAAAGAAACTCCAAAAGAAGAAGAAGAAGAAGAATGATGAGTCTTCAATAAAGGTAGAACATTTGAGAAAATATCTGAGGCAG
Organism: Elaeis guineensis; assembly: GCF_000442705.2. Taxonomy (NCBI): domain Eukaryota; kingdom Viridiplantae; phylum Streptophyta; class Magnoliopsida; order Arecales; family Arecaceae; genus Elaeis; species Elaeis guineensis. The sequence goes on along the minus strand of NC_026000.2, from coordinate 41,459,925 downwards.
GAAGATAGAAAATATTTTGTCATAAAACATAGATTGACTGAAGAGCATGATAGATTTATGAAGTCCACTGGGAACGCTAACTAAAGGATAAGGGCTGCAAAAGTTCCTTGCAACGAATAATTGTGTAAGGCCCAGGATGAATTATTGGAGTTGAAGTATGTTATTGCATTGGGCAAAGTTGGTGATGAAGCTAAAAAGTAGATTAGCCAACTTCAAGATGATCTTCACTCGATTGAAGGTACAATTAGGGAACTTCATCGAGTGATGGATGCAGAGAGATCAGCAATCGATGATATTTGGAGCAAACTTATCTCACCTTGAAGAATATTGTTGGCCTTTCAAAAGCTTTAAGCAAGAATAGGTCTGTGGTGACTAAACTCTGAATCGAGCTGACAAAAAGTGCAGCAGCAACTAAACACACTAAGGCTACATTATGGAGCTGGAGGATAGACTCACTACGACTTTGCATGATGCAACCCTTGCATGTTATGCTCTAATACCACTTGTTAAGGAAGGAAAAAAGAAGAAAGAGAGAGAAGAATACCATAAATAAATCAAGATAACATGAATTGACCACAAGCCTACCTCCATGGGGCGTGCAAGCTTCACTATAGAGAAAAAAATTAAACAAATACAAGAGAAACTCACCACTCAATCCTTACACAAAGATCTCTCAATAAGAAATCTCAAAACTCTAACAAAAGTTCTCTGAAATCTCTCTTGAAGCCTCTCTGCATGGCAAGATGTCACCAGCTATCCAACCCAGCAAATAACTCATCAATCGAAGCTATAAGGCTCCAGAATCACCAAAATAGTATTATACTAGGATACTGAGTCCAAAACAAATCCTAGAATCCTTTTGAATCATTCGATCATGATTGGCTCACTCCAAAGCCATCCGATCACATATACTGTGCCCAAATTGCATCCAAATTCGATCTGGGCCATCCAATCATGTCCAAATCATGTCAAAATCATTGGATCGCATCTCTAATCTCTAGTTCACACCCAGATAAAGTCTTAGCCATCCGATCCTGACGACTGTGAATCAGCCATTGAATCATGCAAAAATGCCACTGCCATCAGATCTTCACCACTGCATGGATCTCATCGTGTCCATCAGATCATGATCAGTCCATGCGCCGATTGTGAGCTATGACAAAGCACAGTCCACCATGGACTTGCAGGCTACACATGCACTTGGGCCGCCCAGTGCACTGTCGGGCCTGGCCTGCACCACCATCGGCTTGCACTGGCCTGTGGGCCCTCCGACGGCCGTGGGCCATATCATATACTTTTGATACCTTCTCTTATGCGTATCTTCTCCGTTTGAAATCTATTTGGACTATTCTTGGGCTCGTTGATTTCATTTATCATCTTAGACCTCATTTTAGGCTTACTGTGGATCGAATCTTGAGATATTTTTTTAACATTGCAGTCACTGATGTATCAGCCTAGATAGTCGATATCGGCTTCAAGAAATGTAGATTTTGGTTAGGTGATTTTTCCCCAAAGTTGACTCTCACCTCGACGGTCTTAAAGATGGTAGAAACATCAAAGCTGCATCGACCGAACGCGGATCCTCCAAATGATCATCAAATAACTGATTTACTTTTTTGCTCTTCCTTTTTTTTGTAGATGTCTATTTTGCAACTTCTGTAAGAAGTTCATTATTGAAATAAAATTTAAAATTTTTATTTCACTTGCATTCACTATCTTGTTGATCGTGTTATGGTTCAAATTTAATTATGTATGATCTTTACATTAAGGGATCCCACAGAGATGTCCGTAAAGCGACCATCTCATTGGGTTTGGCTTTGTAGTTGCTGAAGTAGGTGGATTGAGGATCCTTGTAGGTTAGCCCTCCGAAGGTCCTTTTAGATTAGCCTTCACTTGTTGCTGAAGTTGACGGGCTGAGGATCCTTATAGGTTAGTCTTTTAAAGATCTTTTTAGGTTAGTTTTCACTTGTTACCGAAGTTGACAGGCTGAGTATCCTTATAGATGAGCCTACCAAAGATTCTTTTAGGTTAGCCTTCGCTTTTTGCATGACTAAGATCTGCTTGGGTATAACTCGCTGAAGTGCGAGTGACCTTCAAAGGTCTTTGTAGGTTAGCCCCCACTTGCTAGTCATCGAAATCTTCTGTCCGTACAGTTTGGATCAGTAGATATTGGAGGTCTTTATAGGTTAGCCCCCACTTTTTGCATGATTAAGGTCTTCATGGACCATTGGCTCACTAAAAAGCAAGCAGTCTTTAGGGATCCTTGTAGATTAACCCCCGCTGCTTAGCCACTAGGTCTTCATCGAAGATTGGGAAAAGAGTTGTTGCACCGAAGTTTCTTTTGGAGAAGTTTGGGGGCCACAATTGTTGGCTCTTCATTGATCAAAGTTGGTCTCCAAGTCAGCTTACTGGGAACCCAAGCATCTGTCCATGATGCACCTTGGGACTCTGTTTGTCATAATGGTGAGTGGAATCTTCTAAGAGAATGGATTTAGGATTTATTGCGGATTATTCTCTGGTTGCCATGTGGTGAGCCCAGATGATTCTCGAGTCATCTTGCTAATTATGCTTTGATGGTGGGAATGTGCCATAAATGATAGTGACGATTGACATTTCGAAGTCAGATGCATGGCACAATTTGGTTGGTGGTTGGGTGGGTGCATGCCGCTTGAAATCTATATAAATAGTCTTCTTCACAGCTAATATATTCACAAATTTCTATCTTCCCTTTCATCAACCTGCAAAATGGAGCCTACTCCTCGACAAGTTAAGGAAGCAGCCAGGAAGAAAGCTGAGTATCTTAGGGGAAAGATTCCGGCTAAGCATGTGAGGGCCACATTGCTGGAATCTTTTGGTACAAGTTATGCACCCCCACCACGAGAGTCTCAGGTGAGGGATCTTTTATTGCTACAGGAGCAGCCCATTTGGGTACTATGGAGGAGGCATTTGTTGAAGCCCAACTTCACTATGTTGTGGAGTACAAGACTTTAGAAGCCTTCAAAGGGGAGCTTCTTGAAGTTTCAGCTACCGGCTTCACCTATTGACGGTTGAGCAATCTTATATTGTAATTGACTTATTAATAAATAAAATATATTTTTGATATTTTCATCACAAGTTTTCATCTTCTAATGAACTTCATTATTGTGATGAAGTCCTTAGGACTATTTAGGTTCGATAAAGAGAAGATTTATCGATTAGTTTCTAAAACTGTTCACGACCAAATGATAGGCTGTTAATAAGGACGACAGCTTCTATCGAGCAGAGGTCACTGTAGGCCATATGGGTTGGTTGTCCTCTTAACCAAAGAGTGTGGAGATACTGGTATGGCATACAGGTGAGATGTAAGGATACATCATCATTGAACGTGACCAACTCCAGAGCATTCTGCTGTCGAGAATGTCTTGATGGGATATAGGTATAAGTATCCCTTAGACCTGAGATCGCTTCAGTGATTTGCAAGTAACTCACTGTGCTTTGATACTAGACTAACTAAATTTTTAATTCAATGATGGAAGGCTTCTAGGCACAGTCAAGTACTTGCGAAGTCAGAGTGTGATCAAGATGGGATTGACCACTCCAAGAGTTGGAGAAGAATGAGTCGTTGTATTTCAATTTAGCAAAACTTTGGCCAAGATAATCCATCAGATGGATTTGATATTTTAAAATACAACGTGGACAACCTAATCAGAGTTGACAGTTGAACTCTGAGGTGTCCTATGAACATTTTGATCAAGAAAATGAATTACATGGAAACTATATCCGCATGGGTTCTAAGGATGTTGTTCTACACATTCGACCTATCCGACCGTCGGGTACCATTGCTAGATGATCACTTTGATTGGTATAAAAATTTATTCCTATACTACCAGCTTAGGTTCAGACCTATGAGATCACATATATTAGAGTTCATGATTCGATCGGATGGTTGATCAACGATTAAGAATCGTTCTAGGGTTAAATGATCAATATGATTGATATTTAACCTAGTGCAAGTGTTGCAGGAGGATCAAGTTCAATTGATTTATTGGATAAGCCAAGTGTAAGGAAAAACTAGTCCTAGTTCAAATAGGACTTAGGTCATCCTAATTTCTAATTTGATTAAAAAATTAAATCAGATTTAAATCTAATTTAATCTGATTAAATTAGGCTCTTAATTGGGTTAAGACCTATTTTAATTAGGTTAATTTGATTTTGGTTTGATTTGGTTTGAGAAACCAAATTTGAACAAGTCATAGATTGAATCCTAGTAAGATTAGGATTCCACCTTGCGCCACCTTAGCCTCCCACGCCCACTCTCTCTTATCCCACACCCACTCTCTCTTATTTTGTGTGACAAAACCTTCTTTCCAGGTCTTCACACATGCCCAAAACTATCCTCTCTTTCTCTCTTACATGAAATGTGGTTGTGGATCAAGTCAAAGTAGAAATTAGTTTGGATTTCAAATTCTATGAGATAGAGTTTTAGGAAACCAAAACTCTTTCCTTGTGGCACTGATTTTATCCAGATTTTTTTTGAAATTTTTGTGATTTTTATAGTACATAATATGCACCCTTTGTTGGTGGTCCACAGCAGAAAAAGAAGGAGAGGACACCCAAGAGTTGGGCGCCCCTTGTCTTGTCTTGTTTGGATAATTCTTGACTAGATATTTGACCTAGACAAGGACTCTTCATATCTCTCTATTTAAAATAAATTTTTTTATGAAATTTTCATGGAACATAGAGCATTGAGAGACTTTTGGGGCATCCAAAAATCAAGAAGAAAGAATCTTGGAGCATGGAGATCTAATAGACACAAAACTAGGTGTCTGGATTAGAGCAAAGAGAAGAAGAAGAGGGTCTTCTTCTAGAGTTGCTGGGTTCATCTCTTTTCTTCCTCCATCTGTAAGTTTTCTGAGAGTATCTTATCTAAAACTCTTTTTCCTACTTTTCATCTTTGAAAGAGTCCAAATCAAGAAGGAGGTATTTGATTGACCATCGAAGAAGGATCAGCGCAGTACTAGCATACTGTGCTGATTTTCTAAACCAGAACTTCTGATCGTGATTCGTGGACTCGTGTAGATGACTCCTAAAGGCCGGATATATGTGTAGCTTACAACATCATCCTCAAATCTGAATCAGTAAAGTTAGAACGTCTAGCTTACAAGGTAATAGATCTGATCTATTATATTTTACATACATTAGATGTAGTATAGAAATATGTTGATATGATCAATATGTAGTTCTTGCTCTTTATATTTTAATTTTTGATTTAATATCATGTAATAATCATGTAATTGAATTTTATATCTAGAGATTCTTTGATTTTATAAGATAAATTTTGATTTATTTTAGTCTTCCGCTGTCTGATCTTGAAAACGTTTCAAGATCTAACCCTGAAATCTTAGATCTGGTTCCTTCAATCTACACCACCTTCATCTTAGGAACCGCGACAAGAAGGTCGCAGCATTCTCTTCAGACGAGGATTAGGCCCTCCTTGTCCTGGATCTTGGTCTTGATGAAGTTGAAGTGCTTCTGGTCCACTGGAACGCCTTCCCTTCTCTTTTTTATTATGTGACATTTTTCTAGCATCAATTTTGTAAATGTAAAATGAAATGAAAAAAGGGTTATTTTTTTATGTACTTCTCTCGTGGATGTGTTTTTCTTTATAATTGTAGCATTTTTTTTCTTTTTCTCTTCCCTCTTTATATCTGGCGAGTTAGACTCCTTTGGAGAGTTGTAATAAGTTAGTCTTCGAAGGGAATTCGCATTGAAATTACCATTTCATCAAGGAACAAGAGAAGAGTGATGATATCCTAAGAAAAATATATTTTATTTGAGGAATAATTAACATATTATTGGTAATACATTCAAAGATTTTCATGGTCGAGGTAGGGGCGTTCCATCCAGTTGCTTGAAATGATAGGTCTCCGATCTGATGACTTCATCCACTTGATAAGGATCTTTCCAATTTAGAGACAACTTTCTGCATTTGGTAGATTGAGAGACTTTGGCTCGACATAGGACCAGATCACTAGCTCTGAACTCTTTCTTTCGGACATGAAAGTTGTAGTACCATGCTATCCTTTGCTGATAGACGGCCATTCATACCCGTGCTTTCTCATGAACTCCTTCGAGCGGATCCAAATTTGTACGAAGCTGCTCCATATTACTTTGGCCATCATAGTTCTCCACCCGATGTGAAGGGAGTTTGATTTCTATTAGAATGATGGCTTCCGTTTCAAAGGAGAGGTTGAAAGGAGTCTCTCTAGTGGCTATCCTTTGAGTGATTCGGTAAACCCAAAGTATGCTATGCAACTCATCCACCCATGCTCCTGTAGCCTGACTGATTCTAGCCTTTAATCCCTGCAAAAAGGTGCGGTTAGTTACCTCAGCCTCTCCATTGACCTGCAGGTGTCTCACCGAAGTGAAGTGTTGGGCAATGTAATAACTTTGACAGAACTTAATAAGTTTGGAGCCTGAAAACTGACGTTTGTTGTCGATGATCAGTGCCCATGAGAGATCGAATAAACAAATAATAAATTTTTAGATGAAGTCGATCACTTTGGCTTCAATGATTTTGGCAAGGGGCTTGGCTTCCACCTACTTGGTGAAGTAGTTAATGACCACAAGCAAGAACTTTCTCTGACCTGATGCTGGTGGAAAAGGATCTAAAATATCGATCTCCCACTATGCAAATGGCCAAGGAGCGGCTATCAGAGTTAGTGGGATAGCCGGTTGATACTAAACATTTGTGTTCCGTTGACACCAGTCACATTGCTTGATGAAGTTTGCCGCATCATCCTACATTATCAGCCAGTAGTAGCCCTATTGAAGTATCTTGTAAGCCAATGATTTACCATCCAGATAACTCCCACATACCTCTTCATGCACCTCTTGAAGGACATACTCAGCTTCAAAAGGATGAAGACATCTGAGAAGTGGCAAGGAGAAGGATCATTTGTAGAGCTTGTCTTCGTAGAGGACATAGCGGGAAGCTTGATATTTGATCTTTTGGACCTCCTCAGAGTCTACAGACAATACTCCATCTCGTAGAAAATGGATGAATGGATCCAGCCAATAAGGTTCGCCATCAATCTATAGGATCAGGATCAATTCTTCAGTACTGGGCTTCTTTAGAATCTCAAGGAATATCTTTTAAGTTAGATCTTTTGGGACCGATGTCACCAACTTAGATAGCAGATCAGCTCTTGAATTTTTGAATCCGGGTATTTGCTAAATGTCAAAGCCATCAAATTTTGAAGCTAGATCTTTCATCTTTTGGAGATATTTCTTCATATTCTCTTTCGAGCTTTAAAGTCTCCCTTCACTTGTCCGACCACTAATTGCGAATCAGTATAGTTCCTTAGCTTTTTCACCTTAAGCTCCCTTATGATTCTGAGTTCGATAATAAGAGCTTTATATTCAGCTTCATTATTGGTTGTCAGAAAGTCAAACCTCAGGGCATACTCTGTGATAACCCCTTCGGATCCGAGAAGTAATAGACCTACTTTCGATCCCATGGAGTTCGATGAACCATCCACATGTACTACCCAGAAGTCATCCGACTCTCTTGATAAATTGGGTTCCATCGATACATCCTCTTCATGAATCAGTTCTGGCATTTCTCAATTGTCTAGGATGGTGTATTCAACAACAAAGTCTGCCAAAATTTGAGCTTTGATGGAAGGCCGAGGTTGAAATTTTATCTCAAACTCAGCAAGTTCGATTGTCCACTTCGCTAATAGCCCAGAAGTATCAGACCGATGTAGGACTGTCTTGATTGGTTGATCAGTCAGCACTGTAATAGGATGTGCCTAGAAGCAAGGCTGAAGTCTCTGAGCAGCAATGATGAGGATGAAAATTAGATTTTCTAACTTGATATATTTGGTCTCTGCATCATGTAGGACTTGGCTGATATAGTAGATCGGTCTCTGGACTTTGTCCTGTTCATGGACCAAGACTACACTTATGGCTGTTGGTAAGACCGCCAGATATAAATAAAGTTCTTCATCAAGCTTTGGTTTGCTAAGTGGTGAAGAGCTAAAATATTTCTTCAACTCCTCAAAGGCTTGCTAGCACTCTTCGGTCCATTAAAATTTTTTTAATTATCTCAAGGTTTAAAAGAACAGAAGACAGCATTGGGCCGATCTTGAGACAAACTAGTTTTATGCTGCCACTTTGCCTATGAGACATTGAACTTCTTTGATATTCTTGGAGAGCCCATCTCCTGTATGGCTCGATTTTTTTTGGGGTTGGCCTCTATTCTCCAATTTGAGATACATTTGACATCATGAAATCTAAAACCTTATCTGAAGTGACTCCAAAGGCACACTTAGTCGAATTCAACTTTATTTGATACTTTCTCAGGATAGCAAAGATCTCCTCAAGGTCTTCAATATGAGTTCTGGAGGTCCTACTCTTGACAAACATATCATCTACATAGACCTCCATGTTTCGTTCAATCTAATTCTTGAAGATCTTCTTTACAAGGTGCTGATAGGTTGCACCTATATTTTTTGGACCAAAAGGCATGACCCTGTAACAGAAAAGATCCCGATCAGTAATAAAAATTATTTTCTCCTCATCTTTCAGTGCCATTCGAATTTGATTGTATTCTAAAAAAGCATCCATGAAGGTGAGGAGCTCATGCCATGAAGTTGCATCTACCAGCTGGTCGATGGAGGATAAGGGATAGCTATCCTTCGAACATGCCTTGTTGAGATTTATGAAGTCGATGCAGATCCTTCATTTACCATTCACCTTCTTTACCAGGATCACATTTGTGATCCAACTTAAATAGGTGACTTCTCGGATGAAGCCTACATCCAATAGTTTGTCCATCTCTTTGGCTATTACTTTCTATCATTCGAGCATAAAACCTTTTTTCTTCTATTATGGGCCAGTAGCTCAAGTTGACACCTAGCCAATGCATCATCACCTCTAAATTGATACCTGATATATTTGCTGGGGTCCAGACGAACACGTCCATATTCTTCTGCAAAAAGGAGATGAGATGTCATTTGGTTACCTGATCGAGTTTTAACCCGATCTGGATGGTGTGCTCCTAGTTGCTGTCATCCAGTGGGATCATCTTCAGGTCCTCCATCGACTTTTCTCACTCTTTAGATAGCTCATCCCAAGTGTTCAGTCCATCTACTGGGTAAGCTTTAGAAGGTCTCGTGCCATGAAGTGCGATGTTGTAGCACCATCATGCCAAGGCCTGATCTCCGTGGATTTCACCAACTTTGAATTCTATTACGAACTTCATCTTTAGATGGTAGATGGATACTATATCTTGGAGCACATTGAGTCCCAAACATCCGAAGATGGCATTGTAGGTCGAAGGTGTCCAGACCACTAGGAAGTCAATATGAATCTTGGATCATCAAAGAGATCATCTGGCTACTACAAGAAGAGTTATAACTCCTTCAACTGGTATAGCATCTCTAATAAATCCCACCAGAGGAGAATCTAATCACCCTAGCTGCTCTAAGGATACACCCATTTAAGAGAAAATATCATAACATAAAATATCTGTCAAACTTTTATTATCAATAAGGACACAGCGTACATCATAATTTTTAATATTTAGAGTTACAACCATCACATCGTTATATGAGAATTAAACCCCTTGAGCATCTTTGTCAGTAAAAATAAGGGATTCTTTGGTCCTCCACTTCTTGAAAGGTTTGGATGACTCATCCACTCTGTTGGGAAATGTGTCCCAAAAAGCCAATCGTCAAGCTGTTGACGGTTGAGCAACCAAGTATTGTAATTGATTTATTAATAAATAAAATATATTTGGTATTTTCATCATAAGCTTTCATCTTCTAATGAACTCCGTTGTTATGATGAAGTCCTTAGGACTATTTAGATTCGATAAAGAGAGGATTTATCGATCAGTCCTTAAAACTGTTCACGACCAAATGATAGGCTGTTAATAAGGACGACAGCTTCTATCGAGCACAGGTCGCTGTAGGCCATATGGGTTGGTTGTCCTCTTAACCAAGAAGTGTGGAGACACTGGTATGGCATACAGGTGAGATGTAAGAGTACATCATCATTGAACGTGACCAACTCCAGAGTATTCTGCTGTCGAGAATATCTCTGATGGGATATAGGTATAAGTGTCCCTTAGACTTGAGATCGCCTCAGTGACTTGCAAGCAACTCACTGTGCTTTGGTACTGGACTAACTGAATTTCTAATTCAGGGATGGAAGGCTTCTGGGCACAGTCAAGTACTTACGAAGTCAGAGTGTGATCGAGATGGGATTGACCACTCCAAGAGTTGGAGAAGAATGAGTCGCTGTATTTCAATTTAGCAAAACCTTGGCTAGGGTAATCCATCAAATGGATTTGATATTTTGAAATACAATGTGGACAACCTGATCAGAGTTGATAGTTGAGCTCTGGGGTGTCCTATGATCATTTTGGTCAAGGAGATGAATTATATGAAAACTATATCCGCATGGGTTCTAAGGATGTTGTTCTACACATTCGACCTATCCGATCGTCGGGTACCATTGCTAGATGGTCACTTCGATTGGTATAGGAATTTGTTTCTATGCTACCGGCTTAGGTTCGGACCTATGAGGTCACACACATTAGAGTTCATGATCCGATCGGATGATTGATCAACGATTAAGAATCGTTCTAGGGTTAGATGATCAATACGATTGATATTTAACCCAGTGCAAGTGTTGCAGGAGGATCGATTATCAATTTGATTGCTAATTGGCTTAATTTGATTAAACCAATGAGATGAGATTAAGTCTAATTAAATATGATTTAATTATATTTAGTTTGGGCTTGATTGGATCAAGTCCAATTGGTTTATTGGATAAGCCAAGTGCAAGGAAAAACTAGTCCTAGTTCAACTAGGACTTGGGTCAATCTAATTTCTAATTTGATTAGAAAATTAAATCAGATTTAAATATAATTTAATCTGATTAAATTAAGTTCTTAATTGGGTTAAGACCTATTTTAATTGGGTTGATATAATTTTGATTTGATTTGGTTTGGAAAATCAAATTAAAACAAGTTATGAGACAGAATCCTAGTAGGACTAGGATTCCACCTTGCACCACATAAGCCTTCTCCATGCCCTCTCTCTTATTCAACGCCAATCTCCACTTATTTTGTGCGACAAAAGCCCTCTCCCAGATCTCTCTCACGTTCACAAAAGGTCTCTTCTCTTCTTTCTTACATGGAAGGTGGTTTGGATCAAATCTAAAAGGAATAAGTTTGGATTTCGAATTCTATGAGATAGAGTTTTAGAAATCCAAAACTCTTTCAATTTTGCACCGAATTTATCCAAATTTTTTTTTGGAATTTTTGTGGCTTTTATGATATACATTATGCATCCTTTTCTTATGATCCATGCATGAAAATATGGAGGAGGTGCTCAAGAGTTGGGCGTCCCTTAACTTGCCATGTTTGGATAAGCCTTGACTAGGTGTTTGACCTAGACAAGGACTCTATCATATCTCTCTATATAAGACGAGTTTCTTTGTAAAATTTTAGAGAGAGATAGAGATATAAGAGACCTTTGTTCCATCCAAAAATCAGAGAGAAAGACCTTTGGGTCGTTGAGATATAAAAGATGCAAGTTAGGGCATTTAGAGAGAAAAATGTGAAGAAGAAGAGGGTCTTCTTCTAAGTTTTTTGTTTTCATATCTTTCCTCCCTCCATCTTGATTTTCCTGAGAGTGTCTCAGATCTGAAACTCCTCCTTCTACTTTCTATCTTTGGAAGAGTCCAAATCAAGAAGAAGGAGGTACCTGATCAACCATCAAAGAAGGATCAGCGCAGTACTAGCTTACTGTGCTGATTTTCTGAAGCAGGACTTCTGATCGAGATTCGTGGGCTCGTGTGGACGACTCCTAGAGGCCGGATGCATGTGCGGCTTGCAACATCATCCTCAAGCCCAGATCAGCAAGGTTAGAACGTCTAACTTGCAAGGTAATAGATCTGATCTATTGTTTAATACATACATTAGATGTAGTATAGAAACATGTTGATATGATCAACATGTAGTTCATGCTATATTTATATATTTTAATTTTTGATTTAATACCATGTAATAATCATGTAATAGGATCTTAGATCTAAGGATTTTTTAATCTTAGAAAATAAATTTTGATTTATTTTAGTCTTCCGCTGTATGATCTTGAAAAAGTTTCAAGATCTAACCCTCTTTTTCAAGATCTAACCCTGAAACCCTAGATCTGGTTCCTACAATTGGTATCAGAGCCTAGGTTCTTTATTACATGATTATTTATACATGCTTAGATTATTTTTTAGATTAGATCTAATTTATAATTTGATTATTAAATCTGAAATTAAAATTTTAGATCAATCACAAACTGCAAGGTTGTCCTTATAAGGTTTACCCCTTACAGTGCAAAGGTTGTCCTAGTTTGTGTAGATCTATCTTTAATCATAAATTTGTTAGATATGATCTAGATTAAATTTATGATTTATTAGATTTAAAAGATGTTTAAATCTGAAATAAAATCTCTTTGTTAATAATTTTTATGCAAAGAAATTATTTAAAGTTGAAATTATTTCAATTACATGAACCTGTTTAGATTAGATCTAAAGTAGTTTCATATTTATTTCACTTGCATCTTGATTATGAATCAACCATGCAATATGATTGGTAGAATCATATTGTAAAATTATTTTACAAATATAAAAATTATTTTTTTTTTTGAAAAGCCAAACCCAACCCTCAGCCCAAAACTTAATTAAGAATTAAGAAGTTGTTTGATTAGGTTCTAGGATTGTGAATTGAAGAACCTAAGACACAAATCATAACACATTGGGTTAATGGGTTAGTGGGAATTAGATCCATTAATTGGGTTAGACCTATGGTTAGATTAAAGATGGACTTAATTAGAGAATTGACTAAATCTAATTAATTGTTGTCTTAGATTAGGTCAAGGATTCTCTAGATCAATTACAATAGTTGTAGTTGGTCAAGTCCATATCTTTAACGAGAACCAAATGGACTTGATTTTTGGCTAAGCGGTCTAGCACGAACTGTTAGGTTGATCTAATCGAAACTAATTAAACCAGTTGGTGTCTAAGGTAAACCAGACTGGTGATTTTTAATTGGGAGCCCGCTTATCTGACCATTTCTGATGGTGTCTAAGGCAAGCTTTGGCAGACCCTCCCACTGATCGAACTTACCTGGCCTCTTGGTGAAATTATGTTTTGATCGAATCACTTGACTATTCGAGCTGACCCATGTCAGCTAGGTAAATCAGTGTGACTGATTTAGGTGCTCCTAGACCAGCCCCTTTAATGGTCTCCCTTAAGCTGACTTGGTGAAGCCAGTGGGAGGATCATGATAAGCTGGTTCATCTGACCTCATCCTCTATATTATTTAAATCCTCTAAAATTATTAGGTCCTTAAAATGATAAAGTTATGGAGATAACTGAGTCATAGCCTCCCATTAAGGTGTTTGATAATGAGTCCATGAACTCAATAATCATTGCAGACCCAAAGGCCTGGTGCTTGTTGACTAATGGAATTATCACTCATCATATGACGACTTGGAAGTATCTCTCTAATGGTGGTTAGGTGAGCCAACCAAAGTTGGACTTAATCATTCGTTGGTTAGATACACTAAGTATGATCATGTTAATGGTTGGACCTAATTGGATCCTTATAGTGGAGGCCAAAGCCTACTGATTAGGTTTTTGGGGCAAAATTAAAATTACTAGAAATTATTTAGAGAAACAATTGGTTATGAACCTACCCTTAGATGTACATGGGTTGGCCAACCAAAGTTAGGCTTGTGTGCAGTCTAAGTGGATTCTAGTACCCATTAAGGAATAGGGTAATTTCTCGAATTGAAGGTAGAGGCTACCAATTCGAATAAAATAGTGGGAGAAACCTTTTGATTAAAGTCCAAATCTTTAGGTTTAATGAATCAATTACTAATTAGGTTATGGTTCTCCTTTGTGCAAATATGGCCACTTCCCTATCGCCCCGATCATTGTTGGACAATGATAAGTTAGTGGGACCCAACTTCGGTAGCTGGTACCGAAAGTTGAAGATAGTCCTGGAGCATGAACGGATCCTATATGTGATAATGGATCCTGCACCTGAAGAGCCAGCTGTCAATGTACGTGGAACAGTCAGAGACACTTACCAGAAGTGGCTCAGTGACCGGACCACGGTGCGCTGTATCATGCTGGCTGCCATGAGCGACGAGTTCAGTCACAGATTCGAGACGGCTCAGCCAAAGGACAAGCTTCAAGTGTTGGAGGATGCCTTTGGCACACCCGATGACGTGGAGAGGCACAAGACTAGTTGTGCCATCTTCAACGCCAAAATGCGGGATGGTGCCTCTGTCACTGATCATGTATTGTACATGATCGAGCTGATGGAATGATTGAGCAAGCTCGACTTTTCTTTGCATGAGCAACTTGGGAAAGATGCAATACTGAACTCGCTGCCCAAGTCTTATCTCCCATTCCTCACTCATTATAGAATGACAAAGCCTGAAGAGAACTACCACGGGTTACTGGGGTTGCTTCAGAACTTTGAGAAGGATCACCAACTTCACAAGGAGTCGATGAATTTAGTGGGAGGTTCGTCTTCTGGTTCTCGACCTTTTAAGAAAGGGAAGAAGAACAAGAAGAAGAAAGTAAAGAAGGTACAAGTTCAGGCTAGGACATCAGTGCAGAGCCAGACCAAAAAGGTCAAGCCTGATAAGAGTCTATTCTACTGGCAAGTACCCTAGATTAGATAGTGTGTCAGATATCTACTTATGGCACTGTAGGCTAGGTCATATAAACAAGAACAGAATAAACAGGTTGACTCAAGAGAGAATCCTCGAAGTTAGTGATTGTGAATCACTTCCAACCTGTGAGTCCTGTCTTCTTGGTAAAATGACCAAGTTACCTTTTACTGGAAAAGGTGAGAGAGCTACTGAGCTCTTGAGCCTAGTACATACTGATGTATGTGGGCCCATGAGCACCAGTACTAGAGGTGGATATTTCTACTTCATAACTTTCATAGATGACCTATCCTGATATGGATTGTCTATCTGATGAAACATAAGTCGGATTCATTTGAAATGTTCAAACGATTTTGAAGAGAAGTAGAAAAATAAACTGGGAAGAGTATTAAAACTCTTCGATCTGATCGAGGAGGAGAATACCTTTCTAGTGAGTTTCTCACATATCTAGGAGAGAATGGGATTCTCTCCCAATGGACTCCTCCAGGAACACCACAGCATAATGGTGTGTTTGAAAGGAGGAATCGGACTTTGTTAGACATGGTCCGATCCATGATGGGTTTTTGCTAGCTTGCTGATATCTTTCTGGGGATATGCACTCGAATCGGCCTGTTATCTGTTAAATAGGATTCCAAGTCTGTAATTAAGACTCCATATGAGATATGGACAGGGCGTAAGCCAGTACTTTCACACCTTAGGGTCTGGGGGTGCCCGGCCTATGTCAAACGATTAGTCACAGACAAACTTGGACCTAGGTCTGACAAATGCTCATTCATAGGGTACCCCAAAGAGACAAAAGGATATTTTTTCTACCATGCTGATGAACAAAAGGTGTTCATCAGCCTTAAGGCAATCTTTTTAGAAAAGGAGTTCCTTGGTGAAGGAACCGTTGCCTCTAAAGTTGAACTTATGAAGTTCAACAGGTAGAAGGACCGACACCAATAGCTGAACCTAAGTCGGATATGATTAGATCACATCCGGAGTCCAATATATCTACACCATTAAGGCGATCCGGTAGAGTACCGCGTCAGCCGGATAGATACTACAGTTTCTTGGTCCGGGACGGTGATCCCATCGAACTTGATGAGAATAATGAGGATCCGATCACCTATATGGATGCTATGCAGAGACGTGATTCTGAGAAATGGCTTGAAGTCATGAAATTTGAAATGGAGTCCATGAAGGTCAACGATGTATGGACATTGGTTGACCCACCTGAAGAGGTTAAACCCATTGGGTGTAAATGGGTCTTCAAAAGGAAGAGGGGCACAGACGAAAAGGTGGAGACCTATAAAACCCGTCTGGTTGCCAAGGGATATCATCAACGTTATGGTATTGACTATGACGAGATGTTTTTCCCTGTGGCAATGCTCAAATCCATTCGGATAATGCTTGCAATAGCTGCCCATCTGGATTATGAGATCTGACAGATGGATGTAAAGATAGCCTTCCTGAATGGAGAGTTGATCGAAGAGGTGTATATGATACAACCTGAGGGATTTACATCCACAGATGAGTCCAAGGTGTGCAAGCTTCAGAGATCCATTTATGGATTGAAGCAAGCTTCTCGGAGTTGGAACATGCATTTTGATAAGGTGATCAAAACGTATGGCTTCATTAAGAATGGAGAAGAGCCCTGCATCTATAAATGAGCAAATGGTCCAGTTATGGTATTCCTTGTCTTATACGTGGATGACATTCTCTTAATCGGGAATGATATCCCCGCACTACATGGAATAAAAGTTTGGTTGTCATCATAGTTCTCCATGAAGGACTTAGGTGAAGCATCCTACATCCTAGGGATGAAGATCTATAGGGATAGATCTAAAAGGATGCTTGGGTTATCCCAGTCCATGTACATAGACACTGTGCTGAAGAGGTTCAGCATGGAGAATTTCAAGAAGGGCTATCTACCGATAGGCCAAAGAATTTCTCTCTCTAAGAAGGATTGTCCGACAACTCCTGAAGAGAGAGAGCGTATGAGTAGAGTCCCATATGCTTCAGCCATGGGATCTATCATGTACGCCATGACATGTACAAGACCAGATGTGGCATACTCACTAGGAGTAGTGAGTAGATACCAATCTGATCCTGGAGAAAATCATTAAAAAGTGGTTAAAGCCATCCTTAAGTATTTGAGAAATACTAAGGACCAATGGTTGGTTTATGGCGAGTCAGATCTGAAACTTGTGGGGTTCACAGACTCTAGCTTTCAATCTGACCATGATGACAGCAGGAGCGTGTCGGGTTATATCTTTACTCTGAATGGTGGAGCCATCTGCTGGAAGAGTTTCAAGCAGCATACTGTGGCAGACTCTGTTTAGCGGAGTACATCGCAGCATCGGATGCCGTGAAAGAAGCTGTGTGGCTGAGGAAATCCATCACTGAGCTCGGAGTAGCACCCTCCCTCGATGGTCCAGTCCTGCTCTACTGCGACAGCACTGGTGCCATAGCTCAGGTGAAGGAATCCAAAGCACACCAGCGGATGAAGCACATTTTACACCGCTTCCACTCGATCTGAGAGATCATGGATCGAGGTGACGTCGACCTTCAGAAGATCGACAGGAAAGGAGAACCTGGCCGACCCCTTCACTAAAGCCCTGGCAATAAAGGAGTTCGACAACCACAAGTCAAAGATGGGTATTAGATACTGTGCCGAGTGGCTTTAGGACAAGTGGGAGTTGTTGGAAAATGTGTCCCAAAAAGCCAATCGTCAAGCTGTTGACGGTTGAGCAACCAAGTATTGTAATTGATTTGTTAATAAATAAAATATATTTGGCATTTTCATCATAAGCTTTCATCTTCTAATGAACTCCGTTGTTATGATGAAGTCCTTAGGACTATTTAGATTCGATAAAGAGAGGATTTATCGATTAGTCCTTAAAACTGTTCACGACCAAATGATAGGCTGTTAATAAGGACGACAGCTTCTATCGAGCACAGGTCACTGTAGGCCATATGGGTTGGTTGTCCTCTTAACCAAGGAGTGTGGAGACACTGGTATGGCATACAGGTGAGATGTAAGAGTACATCGTCATTGAACGTGACCAACTCCAGAGCATTCTGCTGTCGAGAATGTCTCTGATAGGATATAGGTATAAGTGTCCCTTAGACTTGAGATCGCCTCAGTGACTTGCAAGCAACTCACTGTGCTTTGGTACTGGACTAACTGAATTTCTAATTCAGAGACGGAAGACTTCTGGACACAGTCAAGTACTTGCGAAGTCAGAGTGTGATCGAGATGGGATTGACCACTCCAAGAGTTGGAGAAGAATGAGTCGCTGTATTTCAATTTAGCAAAATCTTGGCCAGGGTAATCCATCAGATGGATTTGATATTTTGAAATACAATGTGGACAACCTGATCAGAGTTGACAGTTGAGCTCTGGGGTGTCCTATGATCATTTTGGTCAAGGGGATGAATTATATGAAAACTATATCGCATGGGTTCTAAGGATGTTGTTCTACACATTCGACCTATCCGGTCGTCGGGTACCATTGCTAGATGGTCACTTCGATTGGTATAGAAATTTGTTCTTATGCTACCGGCTTAGGTTCGGACCTATGAGGTCACACACATTAGAGTTCATGATCCGATTGGATGGTTGATCAACGATTAAGAATCGTTCTAGGGTTAGATGATCAATACGATTGATATTTAACCCAGTGCAAGTGTTGCAGGAGGATCGATTAGCAATTTGATTTCTAATTGGCTTAATTTGATTAAACCAATGGGATGAGATTAAGTCTAATTAAATATGATTTAATTAGATTTGGTTTGGGATTGATTGGATCAAGTCCAATTGGTTTATTGGATAAGCCAAGTGCAAGGAAAAACTAGTCCTAGTTCAACTAGGACTTGGGTCAATCTAATTTCTAATTTGATTAGAAAATTAAATCAGATTTAAATATAATTTAATCTGATTAAATTAGGTTCTTAATTGGGTTAAGACCTATTTTAATTGGATTGATCTAATTTTGATTTGATTTGGTTTGGGAAACCAAATTAAAACAAGTTATGAGACAGAATCCTAGTAGGACTAGGATTCCACCTTGCGCCACATAAGCCTTCTCCACGCCCTCTCTCTTATTCAACGCCAATCTCCACTTATTTTGTGCGATAAAAGCCCTCTCCCAGATCTCTCTCACGTTCACAAAAGGTCTCTTCTCTTCTTTCTTACATGGAAGGTGGTTTGGATCAAATCTAAAAGGAATAAGTTTGGATTTTGAATTCTATGAGATAGAGTTTTAGAAATCCAAAACTCTTTCAATTTTGCACCGAATTTATCCAAATTTTTTTTAAGAATTTTTGTGAATTTTAGGGTATACATTATGCATCCTTTTCTTATGATCCATGCATGAAAATATGGAGGAGGTGCTCAAGAGTTGGGCATCCCTTAACTTGCCATGTTTGGATAAGCCTTGACTAGGTGTTTGACCTAGACAAGGACTCTATCATATCTCTCTATATATGACGAGTTTCTTTGTGAAATTTTAGGGGTAGATAGAGATATGAGAGACCTTTGTACCATCTAAAAATCAGAGAGAAATACCTTTGGGTCGTTGAGATATAAAAGATGCAAGTTAGGGCGTTTAGAGAGAAAAACGTGAAGAAGAAGAGGGTCTTCTTCTAAGTTTTTTGTTTTCATATCTTTCCTCCCTCCATCTTGATTTTCCTGAGAGTGTCTCAGATTTGAAACTCCTCCTTCTACTTTTTATCTTTGGAAGAGTCTAAATCAAGAAGAAGGAGGTACCTGATCAACCATCAAAGAAGGATCAGCGCAGTACTAGCATACTGTGCTGATTTCCTGAAGCAGGACTTCTGATCGAGATTCGTGGGCTCGTGTGGATGACTCCTAGAGGCCGGACGCATGTGCGGCTTGCAACATCATCCTCAAGCTCAGATCAGCAAGGTTAGAATGTCTAACTTGCAAGGTAATAGATCTGATCTATTGTTTAATACATACATTAGATGTAGTATAGAAACATGTTGATATGATCAACATGTAGTTCATGCTATATTTATATATTTTAATTTTTGATTTAATACCATGTAATAATCATATAATAGGATCTTAGATCTAGAGATTTTCTGATCTTAGAAAATAAATTTTGATTTGTTTTAGTCTTCCGCTGTATGATCTTGAAAAAGTTTCAAGATCTAACCCTCTTTTTCAAGATCTAACCCTGAAACCCTAGATCTGGTTCCTACACACTCTACTTCGGTGCCCTCTAGTTATTGTATTTATTATCCTTACAGGAGGTCGATCTCCAGAGGATTTTCTTTGCTATTGTTCTGGTTGGCAGGGCGATCTTTGCCATTCCTTCGACTACCCCTATCGATGCCGATGAATCGATCTAGGTGCCCACGCCGAATGAGCTCCTCTATCTCATCTCAAAGCTGAATGCAGTCTTCGATGTCATGGCCATGGTCGCAGTGGTAAAGACAATATTTGTTGTGATTTTGGCGATCCAAGTTAGACTGCAGCTTCTCCGCTTGGGGGATTCAATCCCTGATCTCCATTAGCACTTGGGCTCGGTGGTGTTTAGCGGTGTGTAGTTCATAAACCTCCTAGGTGGAGATACATGCCACTCTCTTCTGAACTTGTCCTTCTGTTGGGGGTTTTGTGGGGGAGTTCGAGACCTCCAATATCTAGGCAGAGAATGGAAACGTTGTTAATCCTTTGGCAAAGATTTCAGCTTTTCTTCTTTCTTTTCTTCGGTGACCATATTCGTTGGGGACTCATTCTCGAATGCTTCATCCACCCTCATGTATTTCCACCCGAGCCAACATATCAGCAAAATTGTGGGGGTAAGTCTTCTCTAATGAGTAGTGAAGACCATTCCTCAGTAATCTATCCTTCAAGATGGCCATTGCGATCGATTGATCTAGATCGTAAACTTTCAATTCAGCCGCATTGAAGCGACCAAGGTAGGATCGGATTGATTCTTCCTCTTTCTACTTTATGTTCGTTAGGGAGTCTGATCCTTTTTGCTACCTCTTGCTGCTCATGAAATGGCCCACAAATAGTTGGCCCATCTGGTCGAAGGAATAGATTATTCATGGCTTCAAACTTGTGTACCAATGCTGGCTATGCCTTTCAGAGTTGATGGAAAGGTTCGGCAAAGGGCGGCATCGATTGCCCCATGAATGAGCATCAGGGACTTAAAACTTTTTAGATGATCCACAAGATCAGTAATCTCATGGTAGCTCTCCAGCTGTGGCATCTTGAAATTGCTGGAGAGCGGTTCTTGCATAATCCGGATGCTGAATGGTAGGTCAGTACTGTACTCATCATCACGTGTCGGTACCTAGTGGTGGATTGCTTCGATCCGCTTGTTTATTTTTCAAAGTCTACGGTCAATATCCGCATCTTGGGTGGTACAATTTTTTGAAAACTATGGGGGAGATCATCGGCTGAGAGTTAAGTCCTGCCTAGAATGAGAACTTGGAGACCGCCGTCTTCTTCGTTCTGGATTGCGGGACCGACTGTGGTGAGTTTATCTCTCCTGCTTAGGACTCTACGGGAGAACCAATGATCGCTTCCGAGATGCCGGTGTAGGTTGTTGTATAGGGTTTGCTGGTTGTAGATCCACCACGATGCAGCGTTGGTGGTGCTGTTACTGCTACTGGTGTCGACACTGCCGCCATCAGTACAGCATGAAGCTACTGCATCATTTGGATGGCGGTGGTCAAAATCTGCACCTACTGAAATAGCAGATTGAACTACTCCGCACTGATGATTACCACCTGCTGCAAAAGTGGCTGGGGGACCTCCGACAATGGTTGCACCGAAGCCTGTTGATTGGCTGCGTTCTCCACAAGCTAGGAGATAGCAACGATGTTAGATCGTCGGGAAGACATCCTGCGTGGGGCCATAGTCTTGATCTTTTTCTCCTCACAATTGGGTCAGATCCTTTCTCTAGTGCTAATCTATTATCGTTGAAATCTGAGACTCAATCGAAAAGACTGGAGCGATGGTGCATCCTCCTGGAAAAGACACCTGCAAGGTAAGTCTTGGTTGGAGTTGGCTCCGGTAAGGATCCTCCAATGCTTAAGTCATAAATTAGGAGAAACAGATGAGAAGGAGTGCGGAATAAGATAGTGCACACATACCTTGGGGGTCCTCTAGAGATTTTTTGTAGGCAAGGGCTAGAGAGCCATTTTGGATAGGTTACGTGGCCGATTTAGGCACGATATGGCTAAATTTTCAGTCGATATTTTCGAGATCGGATGGTTACACCTATCTTATATGTTCCAAAGCCAAATAAGTATCGTGGAGACTTTTGAATTTTGAAATAAGGGTGCAGATTAAATTGAATTAACTTTTTTTGTTGAGATTTCGGTATGGTCTGATGGAGGTGGGTGCCGAAGGAAAGAAGCGACTGGAGCCAATTGCGTTCAGTGAGATAAGACCAACAAAGGCTACAGTATACCTGCGGCTGAAATCAGAGATCGACCAATTCAGGTATCTGATCATTTATAAATATTGGACAGATGTTGGATGTTAGCTGCCATAGAGATTGAGACAGGCATAAGGCCAAAGTCAAGATGAGGTTGAAATCAGGATCGGCTAATTCCAGATGATCTACTTAAGGGGATCACTAGAAGTTAAGGATCGTCAAAGGTCGAAGCTAGGATCGAAAGGTCTTAAGTTGTGCACTGAATGACTTCAGATGGTTCTTTTATGATACAAAAGAAACACGTATTCCTTCGGGACTGAACACTTCCATCCCTGACTACACCGTGATATCGTCTTTCAATACCACATCACCTGCCTGTCCACTAATCTATGTCTTCGGTTTGGGTGATAAATTTCCCCCCAACAATATGTATTCAAGTTAAATTGAAGAATAAGTAACAAAGAATCATCAAATACACAAGGAATACTCAAATTAGCATCAACAAATGATTTAAATCCTTTAATTCTTTATAACAAAAAGAGCCATAGAACAAGTAGTTCTTCATTTGAGACATTAAAAACTAAAGAACATTGAGCTTCCTAAAACAAAGTACGACAAATCTGCTGCATGGCTTTGATTGAAAAAAAAAAAAAAAACTCTCGTCCTAATGAGACAACATATACGAAAAGGAACTAAACAATCAACGTAAGTCATGCACAAATCATCCATCAGCAAATTCAATGTAAAAGTAATAATAATAATAATAATAATAATTAGTTCATAAACAAATAAATAATTTATAAAAGCAAGATATATTAGTAGAAAAGAATGGAAAAAATGTATTATGTGCAATTATCTTTTGTAGTCCAATTCTTATTAATAGCTCTTTTATGACATGGTTAATTTACGACCTGAACTTGAATCATTTGGACCAACGGATTTCTGGTAATGAAAGAGCTCCTTCTCTGGTTTCTAAAGATCTCTCCTGATCATTAACCAGATCAACTGGATAAGATCCTACGGTTCATCAATTTGGCTCCTGTCATGAAATCTATGCTACTTGCTGTATGACCAACCAATGGTCTGATCCACCATCATATTGTCTCAAAGTTCATGATGTTGTGGCTTGTATTACAGTTCTTTGGATCTATTTTACAAAACTGTAAACAGGTTAAAGTTTCTGAACTAAGAGGGTGTTTAGTTCACGATGGAAATCTGAATTAGAATTGATTGAAATAGAAATCAGAATAGTCATATTTTCCAAAACATTTGGTTCGTGATTGGAATTGGAATTAGAATAGAGATTTGAATCCCTAGGGAGAGTCGGGATTGGTTTTAGGAAGATTAAACCATTCCAATTCCTCTCCGAAATTAAAATAAGAATAAGACTCCCCCAACCAAATGATTAGAATTGGAGTCTTCTATTCCTATTCTCATTCCAGACAACTCTCCCCAAGCAGATACTCCATAAATGGACTATTAGCATCTAACTAGAAATTATAGATCATAAAGCCTTTGCTTCTCAACAACTTTGTAGCATTGAACAGTGATCAAAGAAGTGCAACTCATCAGATGAATATGAGATTACCAATCAACATTCTAAAGAAGAAACATACAAATCTCATTCACATGAACATTGAACAAAGCAATACAATAATTGAGGACCCATTTCATATTTTGTATGAACCATAACTTAAAAGCATATTGGCTGGATCATATTGGGTAATGCAAGCTTTTTAACCGAAGAAAATAGGAGAATAATGTAACATCGTCTTCACCTATTTCTTATGCATTTGTCCTTTCAAAACTCATCATAATATAAGCATATTATTTTATTATCAAATAACATGAAAAAGTAGCAGCAGGGTAGGAATAGACAAAAATGAGGGAACATTGGCTACATTAGATAGAAAATAGATGAGCATAGGAACCTACCGAGTAACAGCAGAGTTGAGCTTTGCTCATCGGAGATGGTGATTGGACTGAAGGCATCAGATAGGAGTGATAAATTTGGAAGAAGTGCTAAAGATAGGACTCAAGAGACCATCTGGACTCATCTCTCGAAAAAGCAATGGGCAAAGAGTCTTTTATAGTTTTAGGTGATTGTTTAAGGTGTTTGTTTGGATGAGTGGGCCTAAAATCTTATATAAATTATGGATTTAAGCCAATACAGCTCTCTAAATGAGATCTAACCCAATCTCATTTAGATAGTTGCATGAGGCCAAACTCATGTTCCTATGGAATTTCCCAAACAAACCCTTAAGATTTCTTTCGGGACAGGATTTTTGAGTGGTTTTGAGATTTCTTGGATCTGCTTTGAGGCAAAGTATCAATGATCAATGAAAACAACTTGGGAGACAAGAGATGGTTGACAACTGACATGGCTAGAGCCGAGGATCTACTTCCATGCTAGGAATTAATAGAGATAGCTATTCGAAGTCGAAGAAGAAGGGAGGGAAGAGGTCTAAAGGGGCAGGGGAGCAAGATGGCTCTCTACCAACAGGAGCAAAGAGTTCAGTTAGTCGACAACATACACGCACGCACGCACGCACACTAAGATAGGAAAAACTGCTGCATAGATGAGCGATGACCAGCCAATGGAATTATAAAGTTTGTGGAACTAAGGACTTTTCTCAACAATTTGATCCAACTGCTGGAAAAATAGCATGCATATACAAAATTAGCCTACCCAGTATACCAGATCAATGTTTTCTTATAAAAACTACCTAAGGTATCATATGGCAGCGTTTTTAAAATGCATTGGCAAAAGTATGATGCTAATTCTTTGATGTATAAGACAGATCCTTTAATTTGCGCTTCAAACTGGATGAACTGTTACCACCCAAATTTGATGCATAAGACATCCTTTTAGCAGACGCACAAATCCAACCTGGACTGAACTGAAAGCCCTTGATTTGATATAGCTGCTACCCGAGCAGCTTTAAACCTGCTTCCTTATGCTGCAGTCAGGACCCACTCCTAAGGAAATGCGACGGTTGCAATTTATACAGCCATATGAAATGAGCTTCATGCGACCTGCAAACTCAGAATATGCACTAATAATCTTTTTTGCTTTTTTGGACCAATAGAAACAAAGAAAACATTGAATGAGCTTCATGCGACCTGCAAACTCAGAATATGCACTAATAATCTTTTTTGCTTTTTTGGACCAATAGAAACAAAGAAAACATTGTAGCAGGACAAGCACAGGATAGCGCAACACATCTGTACAAAAAAGGATAGGAGTGGGACATCACAAATTCCTCCTGCTCAATTCACTTTACAGTTATAGATATAGTTGCAACTTTATAAGATTACAAATGCTTCTGAAACTTTGGTGTAGCAGATACCGGTAACCTGGTCATACTGCAGAGCACTAGCCATCCATTGACATGATAGAGCACAAAAAAAAAAAAAAAAAAAAAAAAAAGGGCTCTTGAAGGAGTGGAGATGGATGTATTTGTGCACAGCCTGCAATTTCAGTATGAGAGTTTATCAGTCTGGGTAAGGAGTACACATGCAAGAAGAAAATTTAACCAGGTAAGCAGGCTAGTTAATGTCTTACAATGCAGCAAAACAAAATTTCAGCTCAAGGCAGGAAGCCTGATTCCATGCTCCAGTTGATCAAGCAGCTGCATTTCCTCGAACAGCACCAGCAACATATATTGATTCCTCTATGAGATTCTTCTCTCGCATATTTTTCTTCATAGTCTAACAGTACACATTAATCATAACCAAGTTAAATTTTGTTATTTTCTTAAAAAAGATGCACTTGGTCATGTAGAATTTTGTCACTTTCTGATGCATTCCAAACTTCTCAATTCAAAAGCATGTCAAAGATGCAAAGGGTCCAAGATGTCAATAAGCCAACAATAAGACAACAAAGACTAGAGAGACATGCATCCATCTGGAACATAAAACAAAAACTGTTGCTTAGTAGGATCTTTTGAAATTTACATGGAGGAAAAACCTACAAAGGCAAAGTACAAATTTTGCATTAGTAGGACTCAAGTCATTCGGCCTTCTATGAATTAGGACATTCATATAAAGTATCCAGTGCAACAAATGGATTCACTAGTATATGGGAAAAACTGAAGAGATGCCAATGTAATTTGGAAGATTCATGAATGCAGACCATTTATAGAGTACTCAACTCGACTAAGCCTCAATCCTAAACTAATTTGGTCAGCTACATGAATCCTTTTGCTGCATTCTGCTCTGTTTAAGGCCGTACTTTTTTGTCACTTCATCCCACATGATTTTTGATCTATCTATATCCCTCTTTCCTTCAACATGTCCCAAATCACTCCTTCATACTAGTGCATCTCTTGGTCTATATTATATATATCCAAACCATCTAAGTCATCCTTCTCTAAGTTTATTCTCAATTAGCACTACCTCTTCTTTTCTACAAATAACTTCATTTCTTATTCTATCATTTTTTGAATTACCACAGAGCTATCTTAACATTCTGATTTTGACTATACTCATTTTATGCGCATGTTGTTTTCTAACTGCCCAAAATTCTATACTACAAAGCATGGCTAGTTGTATGACTGTCCTAGAAGTTTTTCCTTCTACATGACATGTATCGCACAATCATATAAAAATGCAGGTACACTTCATTTTAGTCAACCTGCTTCAATCTTATGGATAACATCCTCTTCAATCTCCCCTTGCTTATGAATAATCAATCCCACATACCGAAAATGTACTCTTAGAAACTTCATGGTCCTTAATTTCTCTCTACCTTCATCTCTATTTCTAATTTTACTAAAAATTATGTTCCATATATTCCCTCTTGATCCTACTTAATCTAAAGCCCTTAGATTAACTTAAACCTTAGTTTCATCCACTAATATTATATCATCCATAAATAGCATGTACCAAGGATATGCCTATCAAGCTCATCTATATCCAGTGCAAAAAGGTAAGGATCTAGAGCAAATCCATGGTATAAACCTATTGTACTTGGAAACTCACTAGTATTATCGCCAGTAGTTCTCATATTGTAACCGCTCCATTGTGTATGTCTTTAATCACATTAATATATCTAATGAAATCTTCTTTCTTTTCTAACACACACCATAAGACTTTTCCAAGAACTCTATTATATGCTTTCTTTAATCAATAAAAACTATATGAAGTCTTGTGGGTTTTTTTCATATTTCCCTATAAGCTTCAAAATATAAAAATAACTTCCATGGTTGACCTTCCTAGCATAAAACCAAAATGGTTCTCTAATATCTGTGTCCCACCTCAATCTATACTCAATCATCCTCCTTCAAAAAGTTTAATAGTATGGCTCATGGGTTTAATTTCATGATGATTAGAACAATTTTGAAATTACCCTTATTTTATAAATCAATCTATAGTGCTCTTCCTCCATTCATCAAACATCTTCTTGATCTTTCAAATCTTATTAAATAAATTAATCAACCAAGTTATTCTTATGTTAAATAAACACTTCAAACCTCAATAAAGATGATTCAACCACTTTTCATATTTTCATTTTTCACCTCAAATACTCTAACCCCATGCATGGACCATATTTTTATCCTTATGAAACTAGTAAAGCATTCTAAATCGTTTACACGGCTTTCATTGAATAGCTTATCAAAATAACTCCATCTTTCTTTGATCCTATCCTCAGCCAATTTTTTTTTTTATTTTCATTTTTGATATATTCAACCTAAGTCTCTAATTTTCCTTTTCTTAGTTTTGCAATCTTATATATCACTCTCTCCGTTCTTAGTTTCTAACTTATGAGATAATTCTTTATATGCCTTCAATCTAGCCACTTGTACTACCTTCTTAACTCCCTCTGTAGCCACCTTCCATATGTTTCTCTATTCCTACATTTGGATGGTCTTCTATAGCATTCTTATTTAGCCTTCATCACCAACCGCACTTTCTTATTCCACCATCCATTTCTTTTTTTATTTTTATGGATGGCTATTTTTCCTTTGATTCTCCTAATACTTCTATAGCCCCTTTCTTAATACTATAAGCCATCTCGTTCCATATGGTATTGATTTCTCCATCTAGACACATTTTCCTCTCTTTAACACTCTATCCTTAAAAGTCATTTGTTTCTCTTGTAAATTCCACCATTTAGTCCTTAGGTTTCTATTTTCCTCTGGCCTTCTCTTCCATTTCCTAGTTCAAGTATCCAAAACCACTAATTTATGTTAGAAACCTAAACTATCAGCCGGTATAATCTTTATATAATACATGATCAGACATTCTGGTAAGGAAGAAATCTATTTAACAAGTATTATGTCACTTATAAATATTCAAGTGGGAGTTTCGATTTAAAGTACATGTCAGCTAATACTACATCATATGCCATTGCAAACTCTAAATGGCATTTTCTTCTCTTGTTTTTATCTCCAAAATCATAATTACTATGCACCCATTCAAAACCAATATTATATTTCCCCACGTGCCCATTCGAATGTCCTCCAATAAATAATGAGAATCGCTTGATTTACTCCATCCCTATCCTTCCAAAAGCATTGCTTTGTAGCATCATCCAATCCTATTTGAGTAGTATAAGTACGAATGATATTAATGGACTCCTCTCCTAACACTAATTTTATGAAGATTATTCCATCTCCTACTCTCTCAATATCTAAAATCCTGTCTTTTAAACTCTTAACTACAACAATTCCTACTTCATATTTATCCTATCTTTCCCATATACCAAAATTTATAACCCATCTTATCAATTTCCTTTGATTTTCTTCCATCCATTTAGTCTCATGCTATGTTAACTTTCCTCCTAGTTATCATATTTATTAGTTTCATCAATTTCCCCATCAACAGGCCTAAATTCTAAGTTGCTAAACAAATTCTACTTTCCTAGACTAACTTCTTTATCACACCTGTCCGCTAAAGTATGAGAACTCTTGCCTACTTCCCACCACATCCAAGTATTGATGAGACATGTTGCTTCTAGGAAACGCCCTGGTTAACCCTTGCTCACTTTCTACTACACCTAGGGTCCAATGCAGCATGTTGCTAGTACAGTAAGCTCCAATGATTTTCTTATATAGATTCATATTTATAGGATGTGACTATAATTTTATGGTGACCATCAACCTACCACAACCCTCCTTTGCACAAGCTTGAGAGTGGCTAGGTATAAAACATAAATGGAATTCCATTTATAGACTACTAATTCCAATAATCAAATTTCCAAGATGCTTTTGATATAAAATTCACATTAGATGTCAAAAACAGTTCAGATTCTCCATGAAAGACCAAGTTAATATAGTAGAATACCTCTAGGAACTATCTACCAACTCCTAGAGTGCTGGGCATGAAAATGTCAAGCTTTCAGAGACACCTGATTATTGTATGAAAAGAGCTACCAAGGAACAATACCTAAGCCACTTCCTTCTAGTCTAAATGAGGGTAAGAACTCATGAGCTGCAGCTAGTTATCAAAGTGTGAATCTGGTTCTCATTCCTCTTTCCTGCACAACTATAACAACAAACAGCTTAAAGGAATTTTAGGTGTTTTCATAATTACCTGTCTCTTCCAGTCCATTCCCTGCTCTTCCCCCTAGGTTTGAAGTGCTCAATTCCAAGTAAGCTTACTCCTACTGCCAATCTCTACTATAATAATGCAAAAGGCTCTAAGCTTGACGATGCATTCATCTGTGAATCTCCATCTACGAGGCCTTTTAGTTTGAACCTCCATCAACGAGCCATCCACAAATCCCATGATAAACACAATCCTCTTGCAGTAGCTACATCCCTCACATATCCTCTTTAACTAATGTTTAAGAAAGAATGTATTACTAAATTGGGGAGTATATGTATTAATGAAATCATAATAGTCCACCAAATGGCTATCTAGACTAGCTTTCTTACTTATTCAAATGATAGTTTAAAAATGTCATATGGATGTTTAACAAAGAACTAAAGCCGTATATTGGTTTCGTAACAAATACTGTAAAGCATGAGAAAGATAAACATTCTAATTATTAGTATTTTATGAAGCACATGTTAGCCCCATGAAACTTATTTTTAGAGCCTCAAACCACTAGCAGGTTGGAAGGTTAAATTATATTAAAAAAAAAAAAAAAAAAAGATATACCTGTTATCTTGCTTCTGGCCTTCACCCAACCTAGCAATGAAATTTGATAACACTGCTGAGTCATTACAAGTGTCTCTTTCTGATAACCAATCTTCCTCAAGCTGAACATTAGCATCCCTATACAGTAGCCAAGTCACTGACATCAACAACAATGAATGTTTATGTGCACATCTGTGCAATCATATCTATGTATGAGGATTGACTCATTGGAAATAACATATATTAAGTCAAAAGTCAAAGAACTACTGCCATTTTAGGGAAGATTGAGGATATACCTCCTTAAGCTAAGAACCTCATAATTTTTCCGTAGATAATCAGCATACTTTGTGAGAACATCTTGTGCGTAATCTTTACCCACTGTTCTTATTGCAGCTGCATTGAGTAAATTTTCTAGAGAACCATGCCTTTTCAAGAGCTTCAAAGCTGTCTTACGACCAAAACTGGGGGCCAAGTGTTGAATTCCAGGAACACCATCAGCTTCATCTCCCATAAAACACCCTAAATATAGAAAGCTTTTGTCAGAAGCAAGGTGTAGGCAAAATGTCACGCAGCAGGTAGTAATTTACAGCTTAAAAATAGTTTACAAGTTCCATCATATTAGAGTAATACCACAATATCTGTAAGCTAGAATGCATCTTACAAGTATAGATAATTTCATCAGCTCTGCTGCTGATGTGTGCAATTACCATTACTGAGTTAAAACCCAACAAGTATCATAATTTATTCTAATAAATTACCATTCCATGACTCGTACTTTATGAGCTGGAAACAATCAAACTTCTAAACTGTGCAAACTAAACTCCTTTTAAGTGTAAAACTAGGACCAGAAGCTGAAAATGAAGAAGATACCATAAGTGCCTGACATAATAAAAGATACAAAAACCTCACCTACAAATAAATATATCCAGTGTCTTGCTTATCTACAATCTTGGCCATCTTCAGAACTGTTTCCTCATTCTACTGTATCAGCGGAAGTCTTACGACAATTGACTTATGTATCTTTGACTATTTATGAGGCTAATGTAATTCATCAGAGATGTTGTTCCTAGGACAGAAGGTTGAGTAAATGCATGGTATGTTGAAAACCAATGTATTTACATGTGGTTACAATAAGTTATCTTCAAATGCCTTGTTCTTTAAGCTTTAAAAAAAGAAATTTCACTGCATATCACTATTTTCAGTTGCACAAAGTCTTCATGAATTGAATAGCAGGCAACTAGAATGCGATCCTCACAAAATTAGTTGTTAACTAGCACCACAGAGAGAATAAATATTGTTTTCTTCTGAAATGGAGAAATGCTAAATCTTAAAGTGATACCATCAATAACCTAGGGCATTCGGAGAAGAATATTACACTCTAAATGACAATAGTAAATGAGGATCTGTTTTATATGTGTTGATATCAACACAAAACCCTATGAATGATTCAGCAGAATTACCAGTAATGCAGAACACAGAACAATTACAATCACAAGAAAATGGAGGAATGCATATAAAAATGTGCTGTGTATGTATATGTGTGTGTATATATATCTATGTGTGTGTGTGTGTATGTATATACATATATGTATATTTTCATATATATGTTAGTTTGTACATACATATATACATAGTATACATATACCATGAGAGTTTCTACTGATAGCATGACTACTCACAGTAAGTAAAGCAGCTGCTACTTTACGTAAATGTTTATATATGGACGCATGGTACATCCTTTTAAACTTGTTGATTACTTATCATGTATTCTGACCTCTTGTTTGGGCATGTATGTATGCAAAACTTTACATGTTACATAAAAAATAAATAAATAAAATAAAAATAAAAAATAAATCAAGAGAAAAAGAAAAAAAATGAAGCTCTAGCATTCTCATAGGTAATTCGCAGCAAGCATATAAAAATTGCATGGATGACAGGATGCAACACAAATGTCTTGTACTCACGAAGGCTCAAATCAGAGCTTGGGTCACACTTATACTGGGCAAGGTAATGCCTTAATGTGTAAAAAGACCAACGACCAAATTCAGGCATGGGCATAACCATTTGCACATCCTCAGATATCAGCTGCTTGAAATCTTTATCTGGAGAACCAATAACAACTCGAAATCCTTTTTGTAAAACTTGATCTGTAAGCGTTGCTACTATATCATCTGCCTCATAGCCGTTTACTTTAATAACCTGCATCACTTATCATTTAAGAATCATTACTTGGCAGTAAAAGATACCACAGGTTGCAATATATCAATAATGAAGCATCTAATATTTTCCTATGGTGCATGACTTAAAAATCATTAAACAATAAGGTAGAGAACATGCAATTTGCTATTCCTTGATACTTTTATTTATATACCACAAGAAAGCAGAGCACAGATTGGGACAACTAAGCAAATGAGTATCATCCTCTGAAAAAAAGGATGGCAACAAAAACAAATTTAATTGCCACATTTTTTCCTACTCCCTTGGAGAAGCAAAAACAATTCCATTATTGAGAGAATTCCAATATGACATTCTCAAAAAAATAAGGTTCACACATTCTGATATGTTAAAGCTTTTTGCTAAGGTAAATTGGTGCTTATACTGAAGCGTTGCAATGCTATGTTCAACTGATGCCAGGACAGTAAGCATTATTTTTGATAGAGCACCAAACATGAGACATGAGAATCATGTTTCTATTCATGACATAAAACTTGTGTGCCTTTCTTATTTTTGCCATCCCTTTATGAAAAATGTACTTAGCTTCTTTTGCTTTGCAGAAAGAGAAATACTGAAGAATTACCCCTAATCGTAACCGAAACAACATGCCCTTATCCAAACTATGAAGGCTACATCCACTGCCACTATCAATACTCAATTCTTCCTTACAGCAATTCATTTGTGCTATTTTAGGTCTTATTGCTCAAATACTTGATCATTTGACACATGAGTTACTCTCCTTAAGAAGCCCTCTTGGGCCTTATTTGCAAGTGAGCATACCATCCCATTCAGTTTTTTGCACCTTCATTATCAATGTTGTAGGACTTGAGTTTTACTCAATTTTAAAAATATTGTTGTTTCACCAATATCCACCTTGGCATGCTCACATGTGCGACACCTGACTTATGGGGGTAAATCCTATTTATTGATCAAATTTTTTATCCGCACAAAATAGGTGGCATTGTTGTTGTCTTAGACATGTTCTCCATGTCTCAAAATCAGACAGTGATCCCACAAAACCCTTAAATCACCTTGCAATTTCTCCCACCTAGCCAAAATTCTCCACTGAATATGATCTCTCCATTCTTTTTTATAATACAATTTTTTACCTTTGGGGATCTTCTAACCATCAAGTTTGACTATGCCTCCATGTTTAGTTATACTTGCATTAAATTTTCCATGTGCTTAACCATATTTCCAACAAACACATTCAATATGAGTACAAAATAGGGGCTGAAATTTATAATCTGAACTGCAACCGATCCACTTTAAGTAGGTCCAGATTTAGCATACGCATGTCCAGGTTGTGAACAAGTTGACCTGATTTATCGTATTTATTAAATAGGTTAGGTTTAGGTTTAGAAATTTGACTTATTTAACCTATTTTGACCCATTTAATGGTTGTGTTGGGTCGTGACCCACCTATTTACGACTTGTTTAACCTATTTAAAATCCATTTAACCCTGTTTATCCTGATTCAACCTGTTTACTAAACATATTATATGGTTGGGTCGAGTTACCTGTTTAATAAAAAGGTCAGGTTCGGTTTTCATTTTTTGTCTTATTTAATAAACAGATTGTTTCAGGTTATAGATATTGACCCAACTGTATCTGCCCAACCTGACCAGATTGCCACCCCTGTAAGGTTGGAAGTGTTTTGGGAACCCTTGGTTGAAACCAAATATGATTAAATTTAAAACTAACATGCCTCAACACATGTATGTCTAATACTTGTTAAAATACACTTGAAGATCAATTTAAACACACCCTTTGTGCATATTTTCCCTTTCTTCAAACCCCACCATATTAGCTCTCATGGTTTTCCTGCATATGCATATCCAACTGAAAGCTTTTGGAGATTTAGTCCATTCCTTTAGGACCTTTCTGACAGTCATTTAACCAAGAGAATAGGCTTCTTCCTCAGCTATCTGTATGACAGGATAAACTAGTTATCAAAGATTATTGTAATTATTTTCCGAGATTAATTTCATGACAAGTGGTGTATGTGTTTGGTCAACCATATTCTTTAGGGGGAAAGAGAATTGGGCATCATAGCACTTAGTTAAGCAGAAGATGTTCCTCATATCTGTTGGGTCATGTTGGCTAACTTGTTATCTCCCACAGTGCAGCTAGACTACTGCTTAGCATTCAAGGAGAGTGATCAAGTTACTTACTGAAACCACCAAATATACAATCATCAGCATAGTAGCTACCAAACATTTAATTTTTGAACCAGCACTATATTGAATTAAGTTTTCACTATAACAAACCAAAGCTTGGATTCTAGAGCAAAAGATGATTTCCCCCTCACTCACCGGCACACTGCACTTTTGAAGAACATCCATGACTTGCCGCTCAGCAGAGCTCAGACCACTATCAAAACCCCGACAACTCTGCGATGCCAAAAATTGCCTCAAAACCCTCCTCCTGTGGGCCTTATATGAAGGGAGCAGCTGCCTCCTGTACTCATTCCCCTCTTCCCCATCCAATACCTATAAAGAAACAATCTCTACTTGAAATTAGCCCCCCAAATTATCACTTTTGGGGTCCTAATGGAGAAATTAGACAAGATTGTCGGGCTTACAGCAATGACAGGATCGCGCAGGCTGACTTCGTCGAAGAAAAGTGCAAGCCAGCGGGCGAAGGAAAGTAGGCTGGGTTCGGCTCCCTCGTAGCAGAGGGGATTCACGTCCAAGAAGAAGACCCTTACCTTGCCCTTGAGGTGTTTGCGGGAATTCCCCAACGGCGCAGCGACCTCTTTAGCGTGGAGAAGGAGCGGCCCTTCGGTCGGGGCCTCTGGGAGGAAGCAGAGAACCTCCGTCGAGCGAGAGAGAGTGGGGAGAGACGGGGAGTTTTAGCGAGAGAGATGCGGACGGGTTGAGGGGCACCCCAGGCGTTCGATACCACCGCCATGAGAGAGAGAGACTTGTCTGGTTTTGGGTCCAATTCCTGGCTCCACGACGTTGTTGACTCGTTTTTGCCCGATGTCTAATGCGAATCTACCACTACTAGGACGTGATCTTTGCTTCTTTGGCTCGGCAGGGGCACAGTGGTGGTCTCATGGATTCCATATTTTAGATTGCACCGCACAGCATAATTATTAATTATTAAGAAGATAGATATTTAATACAGTTTATTTTTTTAAAATAATTTTTAATCAAATAATTTTTTATTAAATATTATGATATTTTGAATAATATTATGATATTCTGGATAATATTATGATATTCTATTATCTTTTCATAGAATACAACATAATGTTATAGAATGCAACAGAACATCGTAATATTATTATAACATCGTATTAGTTTTTATGACATCCTGATCATTATTTATAAGATGTAATAAGATGACATCCGATTAGTTTTTATGGCATTTGATTTTTGTGGCATCTAATTTTTATGATATTTTACTAATTATTTATAAGATGCAACAGAATATCATAAGATACAACAAGATGTCATAATATTATTATGACATCCTATTATTTTTATGATATCCCAATAATTATTTATAAATATAATAGGATGTCATAGGATGCAATATAATGTTATAATATTATAATAATATTTGATTATTTTTTATTATAATAACATATCGTAATATTAATATGATATCTTATAAATTTTTATAACATCCCGATAATTCTTTATAGAATACAATAGAATGTCATAGGATGCAACAGAATATCATAATATTATTATGATGTCTGTTAGTTTTTATGATATCCTAATAATTATTTATAGGTTGGAATAGGATGTCGTAAAATGTAACAAGATGTCATAATATTATTATCATATCCTGTTAGTTTTTATAACATCATGATAATTGTTTATAAGATGTAATAAGTTGTCATATGATGCAATAGGATGTCATTGAAGCAAAATAAAATAAAAAGAGAGAAAGGATATTTTAGTTAAAAAATAAAAAAAAAGCTAAGCTGTATTAAATGCTTGTCCCTTATTAATTGTGCTATGTGGCCCAATCCTATAAAATGATGTATTTTTTTCTCTATCGAATGCAGTGGATAAAGAATTTCTCCTTAGCTAAACTTTCAATAAAAATGCATCGGATTGGACCCAATCAATTGGCTCTAAGACTGGAAATAGGCTCGAGGTGAGCTAACTTAGGTTGGGTTACATGCTAAGCTTGGAAGATTTCAAACGAGTTTAGGGATCCTCTTTTTTTTTTTTCCTTTGTGGTGGGTGGGGGTGTGCAAGCTTGAGTATACCATTGGTCTGGTCTAGATCCGACCTAAGTGTAAGCCCGAACAAGGCCCAAAATGGAGCCTGAATTCGGATCTAAATAGGTCTTAAATTCTTCATCATTTTTCCTAAAATCTTTGGGCTTATAACTATTGAGTATTGGTGTTTTTGAGCTTTTGTGAAATTTTTTGAAGGCATAATAGTTGGATGTGATTCAAGATATATTTAAAAAAATAGAATTTGAATTTGTGATTTAATCTGCTACAATCTACTCCATAAATTCAGACCAGCCTAATCGAATTTGGGTTGGCCTTGAATCTGAGTAAAACTTTTTGGGCCTAAGCCTGATCCTTATCCCCAAAAAAAATTTCAAGATGGGCTTGGATAAGGTATAACCCGATCCAACCTAACTCATTTCAAGCCCTAATTGGCAGGCAAGAAATAAGATTTGGTTCCATCAAATAGATTCAACTCCACATGGATGAGGTCCGTGTGATGCAGTAGACGGTAAAGAGCCCCTTTCCCTACGCCCATGTATTAAAGGCAGAATTCAATCCTAAATCATATGATTTATCTACCAACAATTTTATCAACTTGGTACGCTGGCACACTTTTGATAATTTGAGTCTTTAAACTATTTGGAATATGTGTTTCTTAACGTGGAGCATGTATTGTGTTAATATTATTCTAGAATATCACATGATTCTAGAATGTTTTCGCATATATTCTTCCATATATCCTTTCATATATTCTCTATGAATATTCTAGAATATCTCATAATTCTAAAATATTCTTTCATATATTCCCCATATGTTATCTGTATATTCTCTATAACTTCTTAGCTTTTCCAAGTATACCGGCTGTGTAGACTATAAATATTCCATGTATTATATATGTTATGCCTCCGATCTGAGATGGTGAGTCGAAGGTCATAGCAATCACGGCATATTCATAGGAAACTCTCTCCACAAGCATGCAAGATATCTTATCATACTATCATAAAACAATAGTTGAATAATTAGTCAATAATTTAAATTAAAAATATAACAATCCAAATTTTAAATAAAAATCTTAATATCTCAATAAATTCAATAATGTTCAATAAGCCTTATACCAAATTCAATAAGACTTTCAATCTAAAATAAAAGTATAGAAGTTCTGCTTCTAATTATTTTTTTATTCATATTTTGTATCCTCTTAATTCCTTAACATCTATAAAAATAATAAAATATGAGGTAATGAGCTAAACAGCCCAGTAAAAAATGATCACTTTTAATAGATTTTATCAGACATTAAAATAAATAATTATTTATAAAAAATAAGTATATAGAGTTTATCAATTCAAAATCAATTTCAATTATGCAATATAGTTCATGCTAAATTCATTTCTTTTTCAAAAGTTCAAGTTCCTTTCGAGATTTCAATTTTCTTTTCATTCTTAAGCTCTTTTCATCAACCATGAGCTATGACCATATTTTTTCTGTAATAGGATCATAACACCACGTATCATCTTGCGGTGAGCTATGAATCATCTGGCAGTAAAGTCTTTCAGAACCGCTAGTCTCACTGGTGGTTTATCGTTGGTCTCGCTTGTGATATGTCGCTGGTCTCACTGGCGATATAAACCCTCAAGATAAATCAATTGCCAATGTATTTGCCTCCATTGACGGAGTTTTTTACATAGTCAGGTTGTCAGTTCATATCGTTCTTATATCAAAATTCTTCATAAATCATATTTCTTATTCTAATTCGATAAGAAAATATATAATCATGTAGTATCAAAATCAATCAATATAATGCATGATGAAATCAATATGTTCAATCATGCTTCATCATAACATATCAAAATAAAATATTTTCATAACAAAATATCATTCATCCAATTCATATATCATTTCACAAATCATGTCAGAAAAATATATTATAATTTATCGATAAATCTAAAAAAAATAAAGCATTACTTACCCATACGTATTTCAATAAATCTACATAATTCTAAAATTTTTCTTTCAAAATCTTTTGTTCATAGATCATATCACGATATCCCATGATTAAATATCTACAACCCTATACTGGATCAATTTCAATAATTAGAAAGGATATGAACAATTAAGAAAAATAAAATTGATGAATACCCACATCCTATAGTCCAGATGGGTCCGGTCATCTAATTTCATCTGGTCAAAATCCAATTAAGACATAGATAGTCCAAAGTTTGGCTATCGTACCAAATCAGATTTTTAAAATGATAGGATCTAGATTTCTTCATTAAGTTCATAAATCAAATAGAGAGAGAAAGTCAGAGGAGAGAGAATCTATGAGGTACAATCCAAATTGATTAGGTGACATAGTCTAACATCTCAATTGATCCAATCAAAATAATCTAATCAAGTCATGGTTAAACCAATATACAGATGATTCAAAATAAAATCATAGATGATCAAATCTAATGGTTCATAGTCTGATCAAGATGCTGGTATACTGTCCGATGACCACAGATCAGGATACTTTTACTAGAATCACTCAAACTCATCATCACTCTTCTCATAATTTTAGAAAATCCTAAGAGAGAAATAATCTAGAGAGAAAAAATTTTAGAGAGAAAGTGGAGAGAGGATAGGAGAGAGAGTCTATTTCTTTTTGTTTTTGTTTTTCTTTTCTTTCTTTCTCTTTTTTTTCTTTTCTTTCTTTCTTTTTCTTTCTTTTCTTTTCCTTTTTCCTCTTTCTTCCTTCTTCTTCTTCCTTCATTTAAATAGAACAAGGAACTGTGGTCACCCTTTTTGTTCTTTGGATCGGAAGCCCCATCAGGCATGGGGGTGGCCAGTGGCTGTCGGGGTTGTGATGGCGCAGTCCAAGAAACCCAGATCGATGGTCAGCATGACCACCGGTGCCAGAAAACCAAAAAGAAAGAGAAGCAGAAACAACCCAAAATAGGAGATGATTTTTCTTAAAAGAAATCCGACGATTGTCGATCAAAATTGGGATTTAAAGGTTGAGGAAGATGGCAAAATAAATTAACTTTTAGATTAGATGATCTTACCTCTTTATCTGATGGTATTTGGCCCAGATTCCATCGGCATGAAGAGATTTATTCGATATCAATAAAGAAAAAATGAGAGAAAAATCGATGAGAGAGAGAGGGATCTTGGCATCTTCTTGGCGGTGGATGCTTATGGAAGGGAGGGAATAAGGGTCTCCTCTTATAGAGGAGCCCTAAAGTTTGGTTCGAACTCTCTTTCATCGGAGAAGAGGACTCCTGTCGGGAGTCTTCTTGCTGTTGTTTCTTTTTTCTTTTTGATGCTTCAAAATCTGTGCAAAGGGCCTTATTGGGTTCTATTCGAAATGGGCTGAGTGAAATTGGGTTAGGATATTACATTCTTCCCCCTTAAAATAAAATTTTGTCTCAAAATTTTTTATCAAAGATTTTCAAACTTTAAAGTTTCATAATCATGATCTTATTTCCTATAAGAATAAGGTTCAATACCTCATGACCTGATTCTTCTTATAGATCATCAAAATCAAACTCATCTCTTGTAAATAGAAGAAAATCAATATCTTAATTCTTGAATAAAAATTTTAATTTTTTTTTCTCATCAAAATATCAATCGCTCTTAATTAATCAATCTATCATAAGATAGGATAACATGCTTATATGAATCATATAGTGACATCCCAATCAGTCAAAATTCAAAATTATTTTCTCTCATTCATACTTTTAAAAGTTGGAGATTCATCATTTTAATCTTATCCTCGAACTTCTGATATTTTAATTTTCGATGCAACTTCATTATTAAATCATTTCATAGGGAAAAGATTAATATCACCAATGTTGATTAGAACAAAATCACTATTTTTGATCATCGAAATTGGTCTCTCAATTCTAGATAAGAATATCAAATTTCTCACTAAAAATCCTTAACTGCTCATGATTTGATCAATTTATCATAAGATTATAAACAAATTTTACTATACTCTCCATAGATAAACATTTGAGTATAAAAATCTAAGATCAAAATTAAAGATCGACAAACAATCAAAATTTTTTTTTTAATAGATAGAAAAATATAAGCTTCAAATATTTCAAGTCTAAGATCAAAAATCAATAGTCCACTCACCTAAGATTCAAGATGCTAAAAATTTTTTTAGCATAGTAAAAAAGAGACCAATTTGTGAAAATTACATAGTGACACCAGATTATCCAGAATCAAAATATCATCCTTTTCATTAGTGATGAACTTTTTCTATAAAGGATATCAAATCATATCTTCTATTATAAATTCTTAACTTAAAAGATCAATATTGTTGACTAGCTCAAATAATCTAAGTCATCATGTTTCCGCTACGTACTCTGATCTAAACTATCAAAAGTTCATAGGATATAATAATTTTCAATAAAATATTATTTCATATTAAGAAGATTCAAAATTTAACTTTCAAGTATGTTAAAAAAAACTTTCAAGTCTCATCCTTAATACGTATCGAGCATATTTATCTAAATCAATCTTTAAGTCAATTGACATCCCAAAACTATCATATAAGTTTACTATAATTCAATATAAATCAAATCTTAATTCTTTTATTAATTCAATGCGATAATTTCAAATAAAAATCTTATAAATAAGATCAATAAGAAAAGTCTTTTGATACTTTACCAAGTTAGGACTTAAATTGAAACATATAAATAGAACCGACTTAATCATCTCTTCTAAAATTTTTCTCTATCAAGATCTTTAATATCTATCAAAATCTTTCCATAACAATCATGCAAGTCTCTTAAAATCAAATCTCTATATAATGCCAGATTTTATCAAGGATCTTAATGAGAATATCAAAGAACTCCAGATCAGTTCCTCAATCCAAAATTTTGAATTGCAATTTCATAGTTATCCCAAAATCTCGAATAACTATAAATATAATCTTTTATCTTGATCTAAATACAAAATCAAAGATTTTACTTGCAATCTCAATAATAATGTTAATAATGATAGAAGATCTCTTGATCAACTTAGATATGTAATTCTTGAATTGAAGTTTCATATGTATCATATAATCTTCAAAAGATAAAAGCAGGATCTATCATTTAGATCCAAAGATACTAATCAAAGACTCCACCAAATAAATATCTACAATTTTAGAATTAATTTCTTCAATAACAAATAGACTTCTTTACAATATCTAAAACTATATGTTTGTTTCTATATGCAAGCTTCATACATGATCAACATTCTGATATAAACTTCAAAAAAAAATTATTCTAATCAAATATTATAAAAGATATTCTTAGTCCAACATGGAATAACATATTATTAATGAATCTTTATTTTTCCAATAATTGATTTCGCAGTATTCTCCTAAATCAAATTTTTGAGCTTGCAATTCATTTAAACAAATTAATGATTGACTTAATAATAGTATTGCATAATATAAAATTTCAAAATCAATCATCAAGCTATTACTTTGGATCAAATCCAACAAATCTTAACATGATCCTTAGATTGTCCATCATATTTTAAACTCTATGTGTCATAATCTCTTGTGGTCCTTTCATACATAATCTCAATATTTAACTAAAAAATCATAAAAATTTTTCACACTATAATCATCATAGATCTATACCACAATGTCCTCAATGTCTATCCACTTACACTCATTCTATATTTGATTCTATACATCTTAGTTCATCCACTAATATTCTAATACCACTTTAATTATCACATCTTCGACCTAAGATGGTGAGCTGAAGGTCATGGCAACCGTCGTATACTCATAGAAACTCTCTCCACAAGTATGCAAGGTATCTTATCATGCTATCATAAAATAATAGTAAAATAATTAGTTAATAATTTAAATCAAAAATATAATAATCTAAATTTTAAATAAAAATCTTAATATCTCAATAAATTCAACAATATTCAATAGGCCTTACATCAAATTTAATAAGACTTTCAATCGAAAATAAAAGTATAGAGGTTCTGCTTCTAATCATTTTTTCATTCATATCTTGTATCCTCTTAATTTTTTAATATCTATAAAAATAATAAAATAAGAGATAATAAGCTAGACAGTCTAGTAAGAAATGATCACCTTCAATAGATTTCATCAGGTATTAAAGTAAATAATCATTTATAGAAAATAAGCATATAGAGTTTATCAATTTGAAATCAATTTTAATTATATAATATAGTTTATGCTAAATTTTTTTTTTTTTTAATTTGAGTTTCTTTCAAGATTTTAATTTTTTTTTCATTCTTAAATTCTTTTCATCAGTCATGAGCTATGATCATATTTTTTCTGTGACAGGATCATAACACTGCATAGTAAATAATCATTTATAGAAAATAAGCATATAGAGTTTATCAATTTGAAATCAATTTTAATTATATAATATAGTTTATGCTAAATTTATTTTTTTTAAAAAAATTGAGTTTCTTTCAAGATTTTAATTTTTTTTTTCATTCTTAAGTTCTTTTCATCAGTCATGAGCTATGATCATATTTTTTCTGTGACAGGATCATAACACTGCATATTATTTTGTAGTGAGCTGTGAATCATCTGACAGCAAAGTTCTTTGAAACTGTTGGTCTCACTGACGATTTGTCACTAGTCTCGCTGGCGACATATCGCTAGTCTCACTGACGACATAAATCTTCAAAACAAATCAATTGCCAATGTATTTACCTCTATTGGTGGGGTCCTTTACATAGTCAGGTTGTCAGTTTATATCATTCTTATATCAAAATTTTTTATAAATTATATTTTTTATTCTAATTTGATAAAAAAATATATAATCATGTGGTATCAAAATCAATCAATATAATGCATAACGAAATCAATATGTTCAATCATGCTTCATCATAACATATCTGTTGGGTATAAATTACCCGCAGCCGAAATCGACAGCAGAACGGCTCCGCCCGGACTCCTGTGGGAGCCGGGCTCCTCCATCAACAGCAGAATGGCTCCGCCCGGACTCCTACGGGAGCCGGGCTCTGCCATCGACAGCAGGGTGGCTCTGTCCGGATCCCTACGGGAGCCGGGCTCCTCCATCAACGGCAGAACGGCTCCGCCCGGACTCCTACGGGAGCTGGGCTCCTCCATCAACAGCAGAACGGCTCCGCCCGGACTCCTACGGGAGCCGGGCTCCTCCATCAACAGCAGAACGGCTCCGCCCGGACTCCTACGGGAGCCGGGCTCCTCCATCAACAGCAGAACGGCTCCGCCCGGACTCCTACGGGAGCCGGGCTCCTCCATCAACAGCAGAACGGCTTCGCCCGGACTCCTACGGGAGCCGGGCTCTGCCATCGACAGCAGGGTGGCTCTGTCCGGATCCCTATGGGAGCCAAGCTCCGTCCTCAGTCTCCGACCTCAATATCAGCTGCTGGAGCCGGACTCCACCCACGACCTCATCCGAAAGGGGGACTCCTCCCGGACTCCTACACAGGCCGAACTCCGACTACTACCGAGCCATGATCAACAGATCCGTGTCCTTTAGCAGATAACAATAACTGCCATGATCCTGTTCCACTTCCTGTAGCGGATTCCACGCGGCTCCACCTCCCCCTGCGACAGGTGCTGCACGATCCCACTACTCTCTGACAGGCTGTGTCAACAGCTATGATGCTGCTCCGCTCCCTGCGGTAGGTGCTGCACGATCCCACTACTCGCTGACAACTAGCAGTAACGGACGCCACTCCACTACCTGCAACAGGCCCTATGTGGCGGGCCATGATGATGGCCACGTGTCTGCTCCATTATCTTTCGCAATCAATTCCCCTGACCATGGGCGGCCCATTGCCAGGCGGTTACAAACGTCGCCATCAGTCCGTTGCCTCCCCCGCCTATAAAAGGGGGACTCAGATACGTTATTCTTTAAGCTCTTTGGCCTTATCTCAAAACTCTGCTAAATTCTTCGTTCGAGCACTCCATTCTTGTTGAGGCAGAGAACTGACTTGAGCGTCGGAGGGTCTTGCCGGAGCAACCCCACCTCCGGTTTAGACTTCCCTTGCAGGTCCCGACAGCGACCGCGGCTTCCTCAACTCCAGCTTCTCCAGCGCAGGCGGATTTTTGCACCAACAGGATTGGCGCTAGAAGGAGGGGCATGAACCTTCGCAGCACCC
Source organism: Elaeis guineensis (assembly GCF_000442705.2). Classification (NCBI taxonomy): domain Eukaryota; kingdom Viridiplantae; phylum Streptophyta; class Magnoliopsida; order Arecales; family Arecaceae; genus Elaeis; species Elaeis guineensis. The sequence continues at coordinate 41,415,169 of NC_026000.2, read as the reverse complement.
TTGTTCTTGAAGGAGCGCTCAACGGACCCGCTTCCGGCCATCTTTTCCGGTACCCAACTCTCTTTTTCTCATCCGATGCCCTCCCGTGAGGTTTCTGCACAACTACCTCCGGCTATGGTTGATGATAAAGGGTGGCCGGATGACCAGCCTTCGCCGGATTCCCTCAACGTCATCTCGGAAGAATCCCGGCCGGAGGCAACCAGCACATCAGCTGCACCCCTCAAGCGGCAAAAAGTTGAAGAGCCCATAACCTTCACTGAAGAAGACGCCCAGGGAGTCCAATTCCCTCATAACGATGCGGTCGTAGTTTCCTTGAACATATCAAATTATGATGTCCGTCACATTCTCGTCGACAACAGAAGTTCGGCCGACATCTTATTCTACAGCGCCTATTTGAGAATGGCCACTCTTGGCGGTCATCTAAGGCCGATGTGCTCTCCCCTGATAGGGTTTACTGGTGACGCCGTTCCGACGGAAGGAATGATAGCTCTAACTGTGACCGCTGGTCAGCATCCAAAGCAGTCCAGAGCCCTGGTGAATTTCCTGGTGGTAAAGGCGCCGTCTGCCTACAATGCAATTCTCGGCCGACCCGGCCTCAATGCCCTTAGGGCCGTTGTTTCAACCTACCATTTGAAGTTGAAGTTCCCCACTGACAAGGGGATTGGAGAAGTTCGGGGAGACCAAGCGCTGGCCAGGCACTGCTACAATATTGCCCTGCAAAGAAGCGATCAAGCGGACCTCTGTCCAGTCGACGGGTTGGATGCGCGCGATGACCTCACTGAAGAGAGGGGCGGCCCGATCGAGGACCTAATACCAATTCCTTTGAATGATGGGAATGCGGAGCATGTGGTGTTAATTGGCTCCAACCTGGAGGGGGAGGTGCGGACGCATCTCATGCATTTTCTCCGAAGGAATGCGGACGTTTTCGCATGGGTCCCGGCGGATATGCGGGGATTGAGACAGAAGTCATGGAACATCATCTGGCGGTCGACCCTAAACATCGGCCAACAAAAGAAAAAATCCAGAGTCATGCCCGGAGAGGCAGAAGGCGATAGCCGAGGAAGTGGATAAACTTCTCAAGGCCGGATTCATCAAGGAGGTCAATTATCCAGAGTGGATCTCCAATGTTGTCTTGGTCAAGAAAGCAAACGGCAAGTGGAGGATGTGTATCGACTTCAAAAAGTTGAATAAAGCTTGCCCAAAGGATAGCTACCCCCTTCCTAGGATCGACCAACTGGTGGACGCTACCTCGGGCCATGAGCTTCTCACTTTCATGGACGCATTCTCCGGCTATAACCAGATTAGAATGGCATCGAAAGATGAAGAAAAGACTGCTTTTATCACTAATCGCGGCCTTTACTACTACAGGGTTATGCCATTCGGCCTCAAGAACGCGGGTGCAACCTATCAACGACTGGTGAACAAAATGTTCAAGGAGCAGATCGGCCGAAATATGGAAGTTTATGTGGACGATATGCTCGTGAAAAGCAGGTCTTCCGGGAATCATGTCACCGACCTCGAAGAAACCTTTGGTGCTCTTCGAAAGTATAGAATGAAGCTGAACCCAACCAAATGCGCCTTTGGGTAACCTCGGGGAAGTTCCTGGGCTTCATGGTATCAGGGCGCGGGATCGAGGCCAATCCGGAGAAAATCCACGCCATCCAAAATATGATTGCCCCAAGATCGATCAAAGAGGTTCAGTGCCTCACAGGAAGAGTTGCGGCTCTCAATCGCTTTGTCGCAAGGTCGACCGAGCGATGTCTGCCCTTCTTTCAAACTCTCAGGCAGCCGAAAAACTTCTGTTGGACCCCTGAATGCCAACAGGCATTCGAAGAGTTGAAAAGCTATCTTGGCTCACCCCCGCTGCTGGCAAAGCCCGAGCCCAAGGAGGAATTATTTTTGTACCTGGCAGTCTCTCCCACAGCCCTTGCAGCCGTCCTTGTTAAGGAGGAAATGAAAGTCCAGCGACCGGTCTACTACATTAGTCGTGTGTTGAGGGACGCCGAGACCAGGTATACTAAATTAGAAAAACTGACCTACGCCTTGTTGATTGCAGCTCGGAGACTCCGACCTTACTTTCAAGGGCACACGGTGACGTTACTCACCGACCAACCGATCAAGGCGGTTTTACACCGAGCTGATATCTCCGGAAGAATGGCGAAATGGGCCATCGAGCTCACAGAATTCGACATCAACTACAAGCCTAGACCGACGATAAAAGCCCAAGTGTTGGCGGATTTCATAGTAGAATGCACCATCCCCGAGGAGGCCGAACCTGAGCAAAACAAAATCGACGACCTGAGGACTCAACCGAACTCCCCCGACGAAGAAGCCAGTTCGTCCGATAACTTTTGGACCCTCCACGTGGATGGATCGTCCAACATGGTAGGCGCGGGTGCAGGCCTGATCTTGACCAGCCTGGAGGGAGTCATTGTGGAGTACGCTCTGCATTTTGAATTCCCCACAACGAACAATGGAGCGGAGTATGAAGCTCTGATCGCAGGGTTGAGGATCGCTAAGGAGCTTGGAATAGGTCAACTCCGGGTGCACAGCGATTCCCAACTTGTGGTAGGGCAGGTCAGCGGGAGCTTTGAAGCACGGGAGGACAGTATGGCCAAATATCTCGAAAAGGTGAAGGAGTTCATCCCTGCCTTTGGCAGTTTCGACATCAGGCAAATTCCAAGGTCGGAGAACATCAGAGCCGATCTTCTCTCCAAACTGGCGACATCGGTTCCGGCGAATTGCCAAAGGGCATCCTCTTTGAAGTTTTAAAACAACCGAGTACGTAAGAACCGCGACTCGTAATGGAGATCGACCACGAGCCCAGCTGGGTCGACCCGCTAATAACTTATCTTAGAGATGGGATTCTCCTCCAGGATGCGAAAGAAGCCCAGAAACTCCGAAATCAAGCCTCCCGGTACATCCTTTATGAAGGCAAATTATACAAAAGATCATACTCCTTGCCTCTCTTGAGATGCCTCCGACCCTCAGAAGCTGACTGCGCTTTATGGGAAGTGCACGAGGGAGCTTGCGGAAGCCATTTAGGTGCCCGGTCTCTATCCCACAAGCTACTCCGCCAAGGGTATTACTGGCCAAAATGCACCATGATTCAATTGAATATGTCAAAAAGTGTGATCGATGCCAGAGGTACGCCAACATCCAGAGACAACCTGCTACCGAGCTTACACCCTTGAGCGCCCCATGGCCTTTTGCGCAATGGGGAATGGATATTCTTGGCCCCTTTCCCATGGCATCTGGTCAAAGGAAATTCCTCCTTGTAGCGATCGACTACTTCACCAAATGGGTCGAGGCCGAGCCACTAGCCAAAATCACAGAAGCGAAAGTGCAGGATTTCGTCTGGAAATCGATCGTGTGCAGGTTCGGTTTGCCTAGAACCCTCATCACTGATAATGGACGGCAATTCGCGGGAGCCAGATTTGCTGAATTCTGTGAAGACCTAAACATCTCCCACAAATTCACATCAGTGGCCCATCCCCAGGAGAACGGCGAAGCCGAGGTAACAAACAGAACCCTTTTGCAGGGGATTAAGACCAGGCTCGAAAGAGCAAAAGGACTTGGGCGGACGAACTTTATCATGTACTATGGGCTTATCGGACCACCCAGAGGTTGCCTACAGGAGAGACTCCCTTTGCTCTAGCCTTTGGTATGGAAGCCGTCATCCCGATCGAGCTTAAACTCCCGTCGGCATGAGTCGTGGCATTCGACGAACCCCAAAACGTGCAAAGTCTCAGAGCCAACCTCGACCTACTGGAAGAAAGAGGGAGATTGCTCAGGTTCGAATGGCAGCCTACAGACAGAAAGTTGCCCGATATTACAACGCCCGAGTGAAAAAAAGGCATTCAAAGCGGGGATCTGGTGCTCCGACGAGCTGCTGTCTCACAACCTCAGGACCGGGGAAGCTTGCCCCAAACTGGGAGGGACCTTATGAGGTCAAGGAAGTAGTCCGACCTGGAACTTATTATCTCAGGGAACTCGGGGGAGCTGATCTCCCGCGACCGTGGAGCTCAGAAAACTTGCGGATGTACTACCAGTGATTTGTCCTAATCAAAAAATGCGTGCCCATTTGTCTTAGGACAATTCAAGCAGGCGGTATCAAAAAGAGAGGGCAACCTTATAAAAGTCGAAGGCCCGATTTTTTAGACCGGACGGGGGGAGAGGCCTTGCAACGCCCATATGTGCCCCCACAGCCCTGTTAGGGACAGGAGGAGAACCTCGCCCTAACTTGAGCAAAGTCGAAGGCCCGGTTCTTTTAGACCGGATGGGGGGAGAGGCCTTGCAACGCCCATATGTGCCCCCACAGCCCTGTTAGGGACAGGAGGAGAACCTCGCCCTAACTTGAGCAAAGTCGAAGGCCCGGTTCTTTTAGACCGGATGGGGGGAGAGGCCTTGCAACGCCCATATGTGCCCCCGCAGCCCTGTCGGGAACAGGAGGAGAACCTCGTCCTGACATGAGCAAAGTGGAAGACCCGGACTCCTACGGGAGCCGGGTCCCTACGCTAAGAAAACTTCGCCCGGACTCCTACGGAGCCGGGTTCCGCCGCCAAGAAGACTCCGCCCGGACTCCTACGGGAGCCGGGTTCTGTCGTAAAGAAAACTTCGCCCGGACTCCTACGGGAGCCGGGTCCCTACACCAAGAAAACTTCACCCGGACTCCTACGGGAGCCGGGTTCCACCGTAAAAAAGACTTCGCCCGGACTCCTACGGGAGCGGGTCCCTACGCCAAGAAAACTTCGCCCGGACTCCTACGGGAGTCGGGTTCCGCCGCAAAGAAGACTTCGCCCGGACTCCTACGGGAGCCGGGTCCCTACGCCAAGAAAACTTCGCCCGGACTCCTACGGGAGCCGGGTCCCTACGCCAAGAAAACTTTGCCCGGACTCCTACGGGAGCCGGGCTCCGCCGCAAAGAAGACTTCGCCCGGACTCCTACGGGAGCCGGGTTCCGCCGCTAAGAAGGCTTCGCCCGGACTCCAACGGGAGCCGGGCCCCGCCATCGACAGCAACAAAGGCTTCGCCCGGACTCCACCACCAACGACAGCTAACGGATAACTCCGCCCGAACTTCTACGGAAGCCGGACTTTACTTATGACCTTGATTGCAGAAAAACTTTGCCCTGGCTCTTACGAGAATCGAGCTACTCCAACTCCCGGAGGGCTTCTCCGTTCGGACTATCAAGGGAGCCGAACTTAGCCCCGACTTCAGCGGAGAAGAATCCGGGCGAACCTGACAAGTGGGTATCCCCGAACGGCACAAAAGCCGAAAAGGAGCTCGGCAAATGACGACCCCACGTGAACTGAAAAAGTCGCCGACGACCTTGGAACAACGTAACACAGACAAAGAGAACGAAAGGAAAATGAAGAAGTCCGGCAGACAACTATTTAACACAAGATGCAAACAAGGTACTGAAATCACTTTTTCATTTAACAGAAGTACACATTACAGGACCCAGTGGGTCAGGAAAAAAGAAGATACACGTCATCGCAAGTATCGCGGGCACGGTTCGGGCAGGACGAACCGGAGACCGCTCCGAGCTACGAACTCCATCTCTATCCTTCTCAATCGCATTCTCCAGTGCGTGTAACAGCTCTCGCCCATCTCGCCTCATTCTGTTCCCGAGGTCCCAACCTTGGCAGAAAAGGGGTGGGGTAGATCCCCGGAGGCGGAGGGGGCAACGACGGCCGCCACCCGAGATGCTCCGGCAAGGTCGGCATGCTTACTTCCACCGCCCCCGCAACAAGTTCTACTGCCCCACCGTCAACGCCGACCGCCTCTGGTCTCTCGGCCCCAACGGCGTCAAGGATCCCGTCATGGCTTGTGACGTCTATTCTGCCCTCTTGACCGGTATCACCCCACCTTGCTGCCCCGAGATTCGCGGGCAGAATAGCTTCCCCGACAGCCCCCATTATTAAACCTCTGTTGTTGAAGGAATTCTTCCTTGGGCTCCCTCTAGAGCGACGGAGATTCTCACCGGCCGCCATTCTCCTTCTCTCCTTCCTCCAAACCCTAAGAATTCCCTCGAGGACAGCCTCCCAAGTAGATAACATGGTTTAAGGGAAGGAGACAGGGACTGGGGCGAGAGAAGCAGGGCTCTCAGATGAAAGAACAACGCCAGAATGAAGCTAACCGATGGATCCTGGCGCAGTTATGGCGCGGGTATTCCTGGGCCAACTAAGGTGTGCCGCATGGCGCGCTTATCCCCTTCACCGCCATCGAGGGTTGACCACTCACGAATTCCCGCAAAACGATGCTTGGGATCGCGTTTCAGCGGGGGTTCCGAAAAGACTTTTCAAGTCACCTTCACCGAAAAACGGACTCTGACGTGCGTGCATTAAATAGGGGCGGCAGTGCGCAGGATTCGAAGGGACGATTCTGGCTACGCACATCTCTCTCTGCATACTTCCTTCGCTTGAAATTCAAACTCGGAAGTAGGGGGACTGGTGTTGGGTATAAATTACCCACAGCCGAAATCGACAGCAGAACGGCTCCGCCGGACTCCTGCGGGAGCCGGGCTCCTCCATCAACAGCAGAACGGCTCCGCCCGGACTCCTACGGGAGCCGGGCTCTGCCATCGACAGCAGGGTGGCTCTGTCCGGATCCCTACGGGAGCGGGCTCCTCCATCAATGGCAGAACGGCTCCGCCCGGACTCCTACGGGAGCCGGGCTCCTCCATCAACAGCAGAACGGCTCCGCCCGGACTCCTACGGGAGCCGGGCTCCTCCATCAACAGCAGAACGGCTCCGCCCGGACTCCTACGGGAGCCGGGCTCCTCCATCAACAGCAGAACGGCTCGCCCGGACTCCTACGGGAGCCGGGCTCTGCCATCGACAGAGGGTGGCTCTGTCCGGATCCCTATGGGAGCCAAGCTCCGTCCTCAGTCTCCGACCTCAGTATCAGCTGCTGGAGCCGGACTCCACCCACGACCTCATCCGAAAGGGGGACTCCTCCCGGACTCCTACACAGGCCGAACTCCGACTACTGCCGAGCCATGATCAACAGATCCGTGTCCTTTGGCAGATAACAATAACTGCCATGATCCTGTTCCACTTCCTGTAGCGGATTCCATGCGGCTCCACCTCTCCCTGCGACAGATGCTGCACGATCCACTACTCTCTGACAGGCTGTGTCAACAGCTATGATGCTGCTCCGCTCCCTGCGGTAGGTGCTGCACGATCCCACTACTCGCTGACAACTAGCAGTAACGGACGCCACTCCACTACCTGCAACAGGCCCTATGTGGCGGGCCATGATGATGGCCACGTGTCTGCTCCATTATCTTTCGCAATCAATTCCCCTGACCATGGGCGGCCCATTACCAGGCGGTTACAAACGTCGCCATCAGTCCGTTGCCTCCCCCGCCTATAAAAGGGGACTCAGATACGTTATTCTTTAAGCTCTTTGGCCTTATCTCAAAACTCTGCTAAATTCTCCGTTCGAGCACTCCATTCTTGTTGAGGCAGAGAACTGACTTGAGCGTCGGAGGGTCTTGCCGGAGCAACCCCACCTCCGGTTTAGACTTTCCTTGCAGGTCCCGGCGGCGACCGCGGCTTCCTCAACTCCAGCTTCTCCGGCGCAGGCGGATTTTTGCACCAACAATATCAAAATAAGATATTTTTTATAATAAAATATTATTTATCCAATTCATGCATCCTTTTGCAAATCATGTTAGAAAAATATATTATAATTTATCGATAAATCTAAAAAAAATAAAGCATTACTTACGTCATACACATTCTAATAAATCTACATAATTCTAAAATTTTTTTTCTAAAATTCTTTGTTCATAGATCATATCATGATATCTCATGATCAAACATCTACAATCCTATACGGAATTAATTTTAATAATTAGAAAAGATATGAATAATTAAGAAAGATAGAATTGATGGATATCTGCATCCTATAGTCCAGATGAGTTCGGTTATCTAATTTTATCTGGTCAAAATCTAATTAGGACATAGATGGTCTAAAGTTTGGCTATCATACCAAATCAGATTTTCAAAGTCATAGGATCGAGATTCCTTCATTGAGTTCATAAATCAAGTAGAGAGAAAAAATTAGTGGAGAGAGAATTTATGAGGTACAATCCAAATTGATCGGATGACATAGTCTAACATCTCGATTGGTCCAATCAAAATAATCTAATCAAATCATGGTTAAACCAATATACAGATGATTCAAAATAAAATCATGGATGATTAAATCTAGTGGTTCATGGTTTGATCAAGATGCTGGCATACTGTCTGACGACCATAGATCAGAATGCTTTCACTAGAATCATTCAAACTCATCATCACTCTTCTCATAATTCTAGAAAATCTTAAGAGAGAAAAATAATCTAAAGAAAAAAATTTTAGAGAAAGAAAGTAGAGAGAGTCTACTTCTTTTTTTTTCTTTTCTTTCTTCCTCTTTTTTTTTTCTTTTCTTTTCTTCTTTTTCTTTCTTTTCTTTTTCTTTTTCCTCTTTCTTCCTTCGTTTCAACAGAATAGGAGACTATGGTCACCCTTTTTGTTCTTTGGACCAGAAGCCCTGTCTGGTATGGGGGTGGCCCGTGGCTATCGAGACTGTGATGGCACAGCCTAAGAAACCCAGACCGACGGTCGGTGGTGACCACCGACGTCGGAAAGCCAAAAGGAAAGAGGGGCAAAAACAATCTGAAACAGGGGATGATTTTTCTCAAAAGAAATCCAACGATTGCCAGTCAAAAATTAGAATTTAAAGGTTGAGAAAGATGGCAAAATAAATTAACTTCTAGATTAGTGGATCTTACCTCTTTATCCAGTGGTATTTGGCCTAGATTCCATCGGCACGAAGAGATTCATTCGAAATCAATAAAGAAAAAATGAGAGAAAAATTGATGAGGGAGAGAGGGATCTCGGTGTCTTCTTGGTGGTGGATGCTCATGGAAGGGAGAGAATGAGGGTATCCTCTTACAGAGGAGCCCTAGAGTTTAGTTCAAACTCCCTTTCATCAGAGAAGAGGACTCCCATTGGGAGTCTTCTTCCTATTGTTTCTTTTTTTTTTTATGCTTCAAAATTTGTGCGAAGGGCCTTGTTGGGTCCTATTCGAAATGGGCTGAGTTAAACTAGGTTAGGGTATTACAATATATTTTATTTTCAAGCAATACAATAGAGTTATTTTTTTCCTTTAATTCAAATTGCTTCATTATTTGACATGGTATCAGAGCCAATGGGTCATCATTGCTGACACAATACACAATGATTATTGTCATCAATACATCAACACAATCCAACCCCAATTTCAGCCTCCACATTTGCCAACAAGCACTATGCAAGTATTTTGGTCACCATCTGTCACTATATCATCCTTCACATGCCTTACCAGAAACTTTCTCCCTCTAAGGTGCTCTAATGACAACCTTCTAACAAGCTTTCACCACTGCAACCATCACCAATCATCTTCTCGACCACCGATCTCGCTACTCAACTGGCTGGATGCCTAACTCCATCACACATGTTGGATCAGAATCATCATCTGTTCATCCCTCTTTTCCTTGCACACTAGATCGGATCAGTTCGTGATCGATTCCTAGGATTTCCAAATGTGCTCTTTCCATTTCTGGCCTCGGTTTGCTCTAAATATGCTTCTATAGTTGGGTTTTGCTAGTTTTATTCATCTATAATATCTTGAAAATGTTCACTTTTGCCTTAATTCAGTCTCAACCCTAGAATGATTTTGCCCAATCTATTCAAACTATTTTGGAGGGTACAAATTATAATCATTGGACTTAGACCATGTGCAATTTTCTAAAGGATCACAAATTATGGCGATATATCAATGGCGAAAGAAAGAAGCTTGAGAAAGAAGAGAAAAATATGGTGTTAATTAGAAGTAGCAACCTAGAGGGATGAATTGAGTTTTTCAAAAATTTGTAATTTAAAACAAGTACGTGCACTAAATATCAATTTTAAATGTGCACTTATAAAGTGCAAGAAGAGAAATATGATAAGTGGAGAAGATTGAAAATAAATAATAATATAATTATAAACACAATAAATTTATAGTAGTTCGATGTCAAATTTAACATATACATCCACTCTCTAAGTCTTCCTACTTGAAAATTTCATTATAATCTTCTTAGTTATAGCATCATTGTTTTAATGGGATCATAAATGTTGGTGCAGAATTCTGCTGACGTCGGAGAAGCTGGAGTCGAAGAGATCACGTCCACCATCGGGACCTGCAAGAAAAATCTAAACTGGAGTTGGGGTGCTCCGGCAAGACCCACCGACACTCAAGTCAGTACTCTGCCTCAACAGAAATGGAGCACTCGAATGGAATTTTAGCAGAGTTTCGAGATAGAGTTTAGAGCTTAGAGAAGAACGTATCTAGGGGTCTCTTTTTATAGACGGAGAGCGTAACTGATTGATAGCGATGTCTGTAACTGTCTGGTAGTGGACCGTTCATGGCCACGCAGAGTTTGTTAGTAGAGTAGTGGCGTCAGTGGGCCATTCAGAGCCACGTGGAGTTTGTTATGGAGAGTGGAGTGGTGTTCATTGTCGCAACTTGTCAGAGAGTGGTGGGGCCACGTGGAATCTATTACAGAGAGTGGAGTGGGGTAGTGGCCATTGTCGTGACTTGTCGAAGAGTTCGGGCCTGACGGCTGAAGCTCGGTTGGGACATCTGATGGAGCGGAATGGCTCTCTGTCTCTGCAATCTAAGAGAGGCTCGAATATTTTCGAGGTTGCTGATGAGTCCACTGTTGTCGGGTGCCTTGAATGTTGATGCTGCAGGTGGAAGTCATCTGCTGTAGAAGCTCGGATGGAGATTTTTTGTTGGAGATGTCTGATTTCATGAGGAATCTGGCACAGGGTCGACCGACAGTGGAGTTCGAATGGCGTTATGGAGGTTCGTCTGCTGGAGGAGTCTTGAGGACACTGTGGAAGGTCGAACGTTGGAGGAGTCCGGGATATGGTTCTGCTGTAGAAGTTCGGACGGAGTCCAGCTCTCGTAGGAGTCTGAAAGGAGGTCGCTTATTATAGAAGCTGGTCGAAGATCAGTTGTCGTGGAAGCTCGGATGGAGATTTTTATTGTAGAAATCCCGCCGCTGAGGAAGCTCGATCATTGACGAGGTCCGAAAGAAGTTCGGGGTAGAGATCCGGTGGAGCCTATCCATCGTAGAAGTTCGTCTGTGATCCATCCACTGTAGAAGTTCGGACGGAGTCCGGTTCTTGTAGGAGCTCGGATGAAGTCCGCTTACGATAGAAGTCAGAGTAGAGATCCGACCGGTGGAGCCCGTCCGTTGTAGAAGTTCAGCTGGGATCCAGCTCTTGTAGAAGCTTGGATGAAATTCGGAAGGCGGTCGACTGTCGTAGAAATTTGGATGGAGTCTGGTTACTGTAGAAGTCCTGCTGTTGGAGAAGCTCGGACATTGACGAAGTCCAAAAAAAATTCGGAGTAAGGTCGTTTGTGGCCGAAAAAAGTCTGGAAGAGATTCGGAGAATAGTCGATTGCTGTAGAAAATAGGCTGATAGTGAAGCTCAGAAAGCATTTGGAGCAGCCCAGTGGATGAATAGAGGAGCTCATTATCGAAGAGGTCCGGATGATATTATGAAAGCTCGGATGGTCGGGGGAGTTCAGAAAGATGCCACACAAGGTCGAAAACCGGAAGAGCCCTGGAAGGATCGACCTTTTACGAACTTCGACTGGGGTTATTTTATACCCAATACCAGTCCCCCTACTTTCAAGTTTGAATTCTGAATGAAGAAAGTACAAAAAAATTTTCACAGTCGAAGTTGCCTCCCTCGATTTTCGTACTCAGTTGTTTCCAGATATTTTGGCATTTGACGTGCTGGCGCTGGAGCCTTTTCAAATCGAGGCGATTCGAAAAGATTTTTTTGGAATTTCTGTTGGAGCGTTGCTCTAGGTTTGGTGCAATAATGGTTATGTCAGCTGTCAGCCGCTTTCAGCCGCCTGCCATGGTGAGTGAGACACGTGGCGGTTGTAGATCAGCTAGAGGAGATCCGCAATCATTACTGCGCCAGACCTCGTCGCTTATTTAAACCCGCCTCTCTTCTTCAGGGGTCTCACTTTGCCTGGAAGTTTCTTCGGTCCCTCCTTCCTGAGAGTTTCATTCTTCCCCAGCGTCCTTCTCGGCCTTAGGCGTTCTTCGAGTCGTCCCCATCTCTGCATCTCTGCATCCTTCGGACCAGCCTAGCTTAGTTCCAGAACTCTCTCCCTATTTTTTTTCTTTTATTCTTCTTTCATTTTTTCTCCTTTACATTTTGCTTGTTCGATTTTCTACGAGCATCCCGTTTCTTATTTTTTTCAATTTTTTCAAAATTTTTAGGGTTTTCACTTGATTCAAAATGTCCTCCAACACTTCCTCCTCTAGCAGTTCTAGGAGTCCGTCCATTCCAGCCCCCCAAAATCTCAGTTCTGTAGATGAACCTCATCCGATCTTTGTACCAGACACCATCCCCATCTCTCTGACTCCGGAGGAACTCTCACTGATTAGGATTCAGTATGAAATTTCTTCGAATACGAGCTGGAGCTTCCTGGGCCGACTGGCCGGGCTAGCGCCCCTCCCTCCAACTGCTTCTGTTTGTACCAAGAAGCTTTCCGCGTCGGGCTTCGACTTTCGCTTTCACCTTTTGTTATTGCTCTCTTTCGCTTCTTAAACATTGCTTTAGTTTCTATAGCGCCGAACTCCTTTAGATTTCTGATAGATTTCTTTTCCTCTATAGTTTAGCTTAAGTTCGGCCAACCCTTTCTTTGTTTAGGAATTTTTATACCTTCAAGCGTCATCCCTTGGCAAAGGGCTGGTGGTACTTCTTCCCTCAGTTCGGTAGAAAGGGGTTGCTGAAAGGTGCCCCCTCTTCTATCTACAACTGGAAGGAGAGGTACTTCTATGTCCGATGCCCGACCTTAGAGTTGGGGTTGCCTCCCTAGGGCTCCCTGAGGGATTCCATCCGTCGGGCTTCTAGCCTGGGATAGGATGACCTTGAAGCCTCCAATAAACTCGAGGCTTATCCAGCTCCTCTTCTCTCCAACCTCCTGAAGGAACAACTCTTGTTCAACGTCGGCCTAAGCTCTCTCAACCCTATCGGTATTGTTATATATATATATATATATATATATATATATATATATTTTCTTTGTCGTTCGCTGCTTCCTCTTTCTTCTTGTTCTTTTGTTAAGCTGTGTCGATCCTCATTCACTGCAGATATGGATGCCAACGCGGCTCAAATGCTAGCCCAGGGTCTCAAGACCCACAAAAGGAAAGGTGCAGCATCCTCGGGGGTGGCAAAAAGGGCAAGGGCAGAAGAGACCAGCCCGATCATGCCTGCCCAGGCGGCCATTGCCATCGATGCTTCCTTCGACATCGAGCCCGCAGTCCCCCGGGCCTCTTCAAGGAGCCCCCGACCGAGGTTCCTGCTCCAGAGGCCCGGCTCGAGGAGCACCAGGGGCCGAACGGAGAAGGAGAAAGAAGACATTGGCCCGCAGGAGCTGCAGCAGCAGGGCTGCCATCGAGGGGGCCGATGGCTCCGAAGAAGATCCAGGGGAGAATCCCTTCAACAATAGGGATCTAATAAAGAGATTGGTTGACGGGTGCATCCTGTCCGAGGTCGTCCACAGGATCGTCTACGTCGATCCTGAGCAGCAGGTCTGGGACTCTCTGGGATCCTTTCTCGAGGTAGGTCAATTTACTCCTTCTTCCTGCCTCTTTACTTTACTTATTTCTGACTTTTATATTGACTCCGTGGTCGCTCTTGCAGATTGGACACCAGCTCATCGCTAACATCGAGGTGATGAACGATGTTAGGAAGAAGGCCGCCCAGGCAGAGGAAGGTCACCTGGCCGAAGCCGCCCGCCTCAAGGAGAAGATTGCTGAAGTTGCAAGTCTCCAAGAGGCGCTGCAGAAGGAGGGGCAAACCTTAGCAGACTTGAGGGCCACCTTGGAGGAGGAGAGAAAGAAAGCAGAGGCTGAGGTCTCCGAGTTGAAGGCGTAGATCCCGACCCTGGTCTCGGAGGCAATGGTCCGGGCAGTGGGAGTTCAAAACCTCCTCCGAGATGAGGGATCTGAAGGTTGAGTTCGGCTAGGCCGCCTTCATCAAGGGCTTCGAACTTTGCCAAGAGAAGGTGGTCGGAAAGTTTTTCGAGCTGGACCTTGGCTTCCTGGATGAGGTGTCCGATGATGAAGCCGGGCCTTCTGAAGCTGCTGCCGGTCTTCCTTCAGTCGAGACTTCCTCGACTGCCGCAGCTGCCACGGCCGACCTTTCGAGGGCATCGAGCTCTCCCACTTCTGCCCTAGAGGTCCGAAACCTCTAATTTTGTATTTTTTTTCTTTTTTTTTTTTGTAACTTTTTCTCGTTCTCTTGTACTTAAGAACTGTTTAATCAATGAAACCGGATTCTCCTTTACAGAGAGCTCCTTTGTCTTACTCTACCTTCTTTTTCTTCTCTTTTGTTTTTTGGCACTAATTTATGTTGTGGCGCTCTTGTCTTCCAATGATAGTGCCCTGTCGAAGCTCTTCCCCTACCATAGGGGATTCCTCTGAGGTCGATGATCCGAGACTTCAGAAGAAAAGTTCGTCACTTGATGAAGAAGTCAAAGAAGCTGGATGACGAACTTCACCGGCTGAGGAAGAGCCATTCGGAAGTCACTGCGGAGGCTGCTCGCTTTCGGAACCTCCACAAAAAGGGTTTCATGGACTACACCTGGAGGAAGGCTGACTTCGTGACGGAGCTTGAGGAACTCCGAAAATGTGCCAGCGACCAATCTTGGACTCAGGCTTCCAAGTTCAGCTCCCTTGAAGTCGAGCTGGCGGCTGCACGAGAGAAAATCGGCCAGTTGGAAGGGAGCTTGTCCTGACTCGCAGCTCAGGCTGACCACGATCGAGACTGGTCGAAAAAATTCTCCAACCTTCAAAAGCAGCTACAGGATGTCGAGGCAAACTACAACGCCTACCGAGTTGGCTGGTGCGGGCAAATAGACGGCTACCGAAGGAAGCTCAAGACGGCGACCGACGAAGTTGCCCACCTTCAGAGGCAATTATCTGAGAGAGTCCAGGCCGTCTCTGCACAAGGCTCCGACGAGCTCCGCTCCTTGAGGGAGACCATGGAAGAACTGTCCGTGGCCCTTGGGCAGGAGAAGGTCGAACTGCAGCGGCTGAAGATTCAGTTGGCCTACGAGCAGCAGGCGGTCAGGGATGCCGAGACGGAGTCTGAGGTTCTGAGAAAGAGGCTTTAGGAGTCGGAGGGCGAAAGCCGGTGGTTCCACCAGATATATTGGGAGATACTTTTAAGAAAGAAAGAATTGAAAGAAGAAGTTGAAAACTTAAAGCAATCCCTGATAATGACTGGAACCGAGAGCTCGAAGTCGAAAGAAGCTGAGCTTTCTTAGAGCTTCTTTTACCTTTTGTTCTTCTATGTATTCTTTTCTTTTCTTGTCATTTTTCTTTTTTGGCTTTCAAAGGCTTTGTAATGCACACTTTACTAATGAAATGAAAAGAAATTTTTTCATTACCTTGTCTATTCTTGCTTTGAGTTGTTGTTTATCGAGCTTCTTTCGTCTTTTGTCTTGTTTGATGTCGACGTCGTTTGAAGGTTTCTGATCATCACCATGTTGATTTGCTCCTTTTGTTCATGATCGAAGGTCTTTTCGAGGCCACTCGAATTTGATGCTTCCTCCTGATGCTCGAGCTTGGGGGCCCAAACTTCTCATTACCTTGAGAAAGTCGATTTTCTCTTGCTAGTGTTGGGTTCCCTCTTAGAGACTGAGGGTTTTTGACAAGAGTCTCCTTCCTTGTTGAGATGAGATTCCTTGTGTCTTTGATGTAGTTTGTTTTTTCCTTATCACTGGCGTAGCTCATCGCTTTCCCCTTTTCTCTTTCCCTCCTTTTTTTTTGTGTTCGAGTGAGGATTTTTCCTCTACTTTTAACGGGATTGTAGGGGTGTAGAGGAGCCGTTGAGAGATTTTTTCCCTCATCTGATCTTGAATGATCAGGTCTTCATTTGTGTCAGGACAAGGTTCTCCTCCTGTTTCTGACATAGTTGATTTCAGCTCATGTTAGGATGAGATTTTTTTTTTGTTCCTAACAGGGCTGTGGGGCACGTAAGGGCCATTGCAAGGGTCTCTCCCTCCATCTGGTCTCTAAATAATCAGGTCTTCGACTTTGCTCATGTTAGGACGAGGTTCTCCTCTTATTCTTAACATGACTGTGGGGGGCATAAGGGCCATTGCAAGAGCCTCTCCCCCCATCCAGTCTCTAAATAATCAGACCTTCAACTTTGCTTATGTTAAGATGAGGTTCTCCTCCTATTCCTAACATGGCTGTGGGGGTGCATAAGGACCGTTGCAAGGGCCTCTCCCCCCATCCGGTCTCTAAATAATCGGGCCTTCAACTTTGTTCATATTAGGATGAGGTTCTCCTCCTGTTCCTAACATGGCTGTGGGGGCGCATAAAGGCCGTTGCAAGGACCTCTCCCCCCATCCGGTCTCCAAATAACTGAGCCTTCGACTTTGCTCATGTTAGGATGAGGTTCTCCTCCTGTTCCTAACATGGCTGTGGGGGTGCATAAGGGCCGTTGCAAGGGTCTCTCCCCCCATCTGGTCTGTAAATAATCGGATATTTGACTTTGCTCATGTTAGGATGAGGTTCTCCTCCTATTCCTAACATGGTTGTGGGGGCTCATAAGGGCCGTTGCAAGGGCCTCTCCCCCCATCCAGTCTCTAAATAACTGAGCCTTCGACTTTGCTCATGTTAGGATGAGGTTCTCCTCCTATTCCTAACATGGCTGTGGGGGCGCATAAGGGCCATTGCAAGGGCCTCTCCCCCCATTCGGTCTCTAAATAACTGGGCCTTCGTTTGCGTCGGGATGAGGTCCTCCTCTTGTTCCTGACACGCTTAGTTTCGATTGTCTGACGGAGCTACTCCCTGTCGTTACAAGCTCATGCCAAAAGAAAAGATATGCGAATATGAAAGAAATTTTTATTTAAGATAAAGTTATTAGTAATACATTCATAGATTTTTTAAATCTCATAGTCGCAGAAGGTCTACTCCCCGTAGGGGTCCTCTAGAGATGGTGTTGATGATCCCGATTGGAGGCCGATCTTCAGGCTGTTCCTCCCTCCTTGGCGGCTCCAGTTGTGGCAGGGTCCTCGACCGATCTTCCCTACCTTCAGGCTGACGTCGAATGAACCCGTCGAGCCGACCTCATCTGATGAGCTCCTCGATCTTGTCTCGGAGCTGAATACACTCTTTCGTGTCATGGCCGTGGTCACGATGATAGAGGCAAAATTTGTTAGGGTTGCACTTTTTGGGGTGTGTGCGCATTCTTTTCGGCCTTGACAGCTGCTCCCTGACCTCCATCAGCACTTGAGCTTTTGGAACATTGAGGGGGGCATAGCTATGGAATCTTCCTGGGGGAGAGCTCTGCCGAACCTTGCAGTCCGAGCTCCTCTGCCTACGTGCTCGGAGGGGAGTTTGAACATGCTTGTGTCCGGGAGGAGTTCGAGAATGTGATCGAGCTTCACTCGACCCTTTTTCAAATGCGAGCTTGCTGGAGTCACCTGCCTGCCGTTCCTTCGTGGCCTCCTCATCCTTCAGCTTGAGGGCTTCCTCTGCTCGGGCATATCCTTCAGCCCGAGCCAGCAGATTAGTGAAGTCTCTGGGATATTTCTTTTCCAGGGAGAATAGAAGATCGTTCTTTTGAAGACCGCTCTTCAGGGCGGCCATTGCAACTGACAAGTCCAAGTTTCGGACCTCCAATGTGGCGGTGTTAAAATGGTTAATGTAAGTTCGGATGGATTCTCTCTCCTTTTGCTTGATGTTAATGAGGGACTCCGAACCTCTCCGGGGATGCCAGCTGCTGATGAAATGAGCAACGAACTAGTGGCTCATCTGATCAAAGAAGAAGATAGTATCCGGCTTCAGTGTCGAGTATCAATTTCTTGCTGCTCCCTTCAAGATGGATGGAAAAGCTCGGCACAGGATGGCGTTTGGCATGCCATGGAGCAGCATTATTGTTCGGAAGGCCTCCAGGTGGTCAACCAGATCTGAGGTCCCATTGTAGCTCTCAAATTGGAGAGCTTGAAGTTTGGCAGGATTGGTTCCTGCATAATCATTTAAGAGAAAGGAGGGTCAGTACAGATGTCCTCACCGTAAGCAGTGGGAGCATGATGGAGCTCTTCGATCCATCGATTCATCTCCTAGAATCTTTGATCCAGAAGGTCCTCTTGACTGCGAGTCTCGAGGGTCTTCTGATGGAACGGAGGTAGGGACCCTTCGGGGGTGGAATCGTGATCGGACGGAGGGCTCTTCGCCTTCTGCTTCCCCTTTTCGAGGAAGATGGGGCGACTGGCCCAAGTAGCCCACCCGATCGCCAGATTCTGGAACTCCGACGATGCTCTTTCCAGTCGCACTGATGCCTACGGCTGTTGCGGCTGCTGCTGCATGGTCTGCACTGCTTCGGTGAGGCTCCTGACCTGCTGAATCAGCAAGTCGAATTGCTCCATGCTGACTACCGTTGTCGGAGGAGGAGCTGGAAAATTAGAGACGAGGCCAGAGCTTGTGGGTCTCACTGAGATCTGACTGCGGAGGCTGTGGATCGCTTGGTGAATGCCTTTCGGGGAAGCATCAGGTAGAGATCTGGCAGGAGAAGAAGGAGAAAATATCGAAGAAGATGACCGAAGACAATCTCGTTGAGTACTCCTTTAAGAATAAGGGTACTGCGAAGACACAGCCCCCCTTCCTCTAGCGCCAATTCTGTTGGTGCAAAATTTACTGACGTCGGAGAAGCTGGAGTCGAGGAGATTGCATCCGCCATCGGGACCTGCAAGGGAAGTCTAAACCGGAGTTGGGGTGCTTCGGCAAGACCTTCCGATGCTCAAGTCAGTACTCTGCCTCAACAGAAATGGAGCACTCGAATGGGATTTTAGCAAAGTTTCGAGATAGAGTGTAGAGCTTAGAGAAGAACGTATCTGGGGTCCCTTTTTATAGATGGAGAGCGTATCTGATTGATCCAGTGACGTCTGTAACTACCTGATAGTGGGCCGTTCGTGGCCACGCGAAGTTTGTTACGGAGAGTAGTGGCATCAGTGGGCCATTCAGAGCCACGTAGAGTTTGTTATGGAGAGTGGAGTGGTGTTCGTTGTCGCGACTTGCCAGAGAGTGGTGGAGTCACGTGGAATCTGTTACAGAGAGTGGAGTGGGGTAGTGGCCATTGTCGTGACTTGTCGGAGAGTTCGGGCCTGATAGTTTAAGCTCGCTGGGACGTATGATGGAGCGGAATGGCTCTCTATCTCTACAATCTAAGAGAAGCTCGGATATTTCCGAGGTTGCTAACGAGTCCACTGTTGTCGGGTGCCTTGGACGCTGATGCTGCAGGCGGAAGTCATCTGCTGTAGAAGCTCAGATGGGGACTTTCTGTTGGAGAAGTCCGATTTCATGAGGAATCTAACAGAGGGTCGACCGACAGTGGAGTTCAGATGGCATTGTGGAGGTTCGTCCGCTGGAGGAGTCTTGAAGACACCGTGGAAGGTCGAACGTTGGAGGAGTCCGGGATACGATTCTGTTGTAGAAGTTCGGACAGAGTCCAGCTCTCGTAGGAGTCCGAAAGGAGGTCGCTTATTATAGAAGCTCGATCGAAGATCAATTATCGTGGAAGCTCGGATGGAGACTTCTTATTGTAGAAGTCTCGCTACTGAGGAAGCTCAATCATTGACGAGGTCCGAAAGAAGTTCGGGGTAGAGATCCGATGGAGCCTATCCGTCGTAGAAGTTTGTCTGTGATCCATCCACTGTAGAAGTTTAGATGGAGTCCGATTCTTGTAGGAGCTCGGATGAAGTCCGCTTGCGATAGAAGTTCGGAGTAGAGATCCGGCTGGTGGAGCCCATCCCTTGTAGAAGTTTGGCTGGGATCCAGCTCTTGTAGAAGCTCGGATGAAATTCGGAAGGCGATCGACCTCCGTAAAAATTTGGATGGAGTCTGGTTACTGTAGAAGTCCTGCTGTTGGAGAAGCTCGGACATTAACGAAGTTCGAAAGAAGTTCGGAGTAAGATCGTTCGTGATCGAAAAAAGTCTGGAAGAGATTCGGAGAATAGTCGATCACTGTAGAAAATAGGCTGATAGTGATGCTTAGAAAGTGTTTGGAGCAGCCCGGTGGATGAATGGAGGAACTCATTATCGGAGAGGTCCGGATAGTATTATGGAAGCTCTGATGGTCGGGGGAGTTCAGAAAGATGCCACACAAGGTCGGAAGCCGGAAGAGCCTTGGAAGGATTGGCCTTTTACGAACTTCGGCTGGGGTTATTTTATACCCAACAATAAACAACTCAGTTAGTTGGCATAGGTTCACCAACCAAAATCTTTTCAACTAAGCCCTCTTAACTTAGTCAAACAGAATTGTCCAATTATGGGCTTGGACTAATCTAAATCCCTAAGTTTTTATACTTAAGAAACTTGCTACAAACTTAAGAATATAATGAGTAATAAATTTGAGTTCAAGAAATGAAAACTCATCATGGCTCAAGGAAGTTGATATAGATATCTCTTGAATGCAAAGATTTTCTTCCTTTAATGCTTGAGAGAAACTTGATTAAATACTTGAAGAAGATGCTCTAGCTGGTTGGTCACTCAATCAATGCTTTCAAGCTCTCTTCAATACATTTGAGTGTTTCAAAGATGGAGTTGAATATCTCTTAAGTGTTCTTCCCTTCTTTTCATGCTATTATTGCTTCCTTTTTCAAAAATAAAAAAGAACTATCTTTCCAATTGAATTTAGTGCTTACATATGTCCAAAATTAACTTGAAGAGGTAAAAAAGTCTTTGCACTGCTCAAACTAACCGTTACTTAAAATTTCTAACCATTGAAATTTTTTTGAAAAACTAGTTGTTAGATTGTTAGAAATTAGAGGAGTCAACTCTTAATCTTTAGGAATTGGCTTGGCTCTTCAAGGGTTGGCTCATCATCCATAGTATCTCTATATAGCTTCCTATTTTCTGATTGTTGTCAATCTGGGGTCAACTCGAGTTCCACTAGAGTTGGCTCAAGAATTTCTAGAGTTGGCTCTTGTTATGATCAAATCTTTACCACTCTCTGTCTTCTGTCCTGGGATGATTATAGAGTTGACTCATATTTTAGTGGGGTCAACTTGTCTAATGGAGTCAACTCATGAATTTCTGAAGTCGGCTTACATTCAGGATCACTTTTTCTATTGCTCTCCATCTGATACCCTGAGACTATTTAGGAGTCACTATGCTTCTAATGGGTCAACTCATCTAGTGGAGTCTGCTTTTGATTCTCTAGAGTCAACTCTTAATTGGACGGTAGAATTTTTAAAAGGAGTGTGCTAGAGTTGACTCAAGCATACCAGGGTTGACTCTTATCATTTGTCCTTATTGAGCATCTTGAGCAACTTATCTTTGACTAGTTTTGAGAGGCTTCATCTTGATTGATTGTGCAACTATAAGCATCAATAACTTCTCCTACAAGCATGCTCTTAAGTTTTCATTAGTATCAAATATATTTAAGTATTTTGGCATCATCAAAACTAAATTTTTGGATCAACAATTTTCTCTTTTTTGATGATGACAAAATCCTTAGAGTACCAAAAAATTAAAAGTAACCATAAACAATAAATTCATTATAAAAGATATATAGCGCTTTCTCCTATTAGTTGAAGTGAGAGCAAACTTAAATTTCTATACACATATTTAACTTTTAAAATTGAAAGACAAGATAGATAGGGAAACTCCCCCTTTCTTATGCAAATTGACAATCATCCAAGTTAGTTTCTTTATGTCAAATTTAGTTTCTTTATGTTTGAACTCACATGCATTGTCTTATATATTGTGTGGATCTCACTCTTTCTCAAGGTGGTCATGATTGAATTGTTTTATGTACTTCCTAGAAACTACTTAATCATGAGATTGTCGTCAATGAATACTGCATGCAAGATTACATGGCGCATTGTTTTGTGTATTTCATGGAGTGTAGACATCATGTAATAAATGGATGATTGCGATTTAAATAGTGGATGTCTCTAGTCCAACCTTGAGATAGAAAGGATCCAAATTTTTCAAAATATATCAATTTTTGCTACTACTCTAAATCGCATGTAGGATTACATAATATGTTATTTTGTGCAATTCATGGAGCCAATCCAATCACTTTATGTGATATATGGATGATCATGATTCAAAAACTAAACCTCTCTATCTCCAGTCTAACCCTAAGATGGAGACAATCCAAATTTGCTAATAAGATCAATTTATGGTGCCCCTACTATTGAAAAATACATCCTAAAACCAATCATTTAACGATTGTACTAATTATAAATATATATAAATTGATTAATAATAAAAGTTATTTGATCTTTTTCATCACAAGATTACATCTTCTAACGAACTCCTGTGTTGCGATGAAGTCCTTAGGATTACTTTGATCGATAAAGAAAGATTTATTGCATAGTCCTTAAACTGGTTCACGATCAAACGATATGCTATTACCAGGACGATAGCGATATCAAGTGTAGATCATTGTGTGTCATATGTGTTGGTTGTCCTCATAACCAAATAGTATAGAGACACTAGTATGGCATGCAGGTGAGATATAGTAGTACATCATCATCGAATGTAACCATTTGTCGAGCACTCTGCTGTCAAGAGTTGCTTGTAAAGGGTATGGGTATAAGTATCCCTCTGATCTGAAATCACCATGGTGACTTGCAAGCAACTCACCATACTTTAGTGCCAGACTATCTGAATTTATAATTCAATGATGGAAGATTTCTGGATGCAGTCAAGTACTTGTCAAGTCGGTGCGTGAGTTAAGATGGGATTGATCCCTCCAAATTAGTAGGAGTTAATATATCAATGTATTTCAATTTAGCAAAACCTTGGCCCGAGTAATCCATGTGATGGATTTGAAAGATTGAAATACAATATGGATGACTTATTTAGGATTGATAGTTAAATTTTAGGTCATCCTCGAGCATTAGGGTCAAAAGATTGAATTATATGGTAACCATACGCCAATAGGTTCTTGAATGTTGCTTTGTCATCATTCGACTTATCCAGACGTCGGGTCCTATTACTAGATGGTTACATCAATTGATTCAAAAATCTGTTTCTGTGCTACCAACTTATATTCGAACCTATGAGGTCACACTCAAAAAAAGTTTCTGACTAATCATGTGGCTGATCAATGATTGAGAATCATTCAAGGGCTTAATCGTCAATTCGATTGATGTTTAACCTTATGCAAAAGTTGTAATAAATTTATTCACTAAGTATTAGTGAATTAATAGAAGATTAATCGATAATTAAATTACTAATTAATTTAATTTAATTAAATAAAAAAATTAAATAAAATCTAATTAAATTAGATTCAATTAGGTTTGACCCAATTAGATTATGAGATGACCTAATCGTTAAGGAAGAATTATCCCTGATTTGATCAGGATTTTGATTCAATCAATTTTTAATTTGATTAAGATTTGATTAAAAATTTATGAATCTAATTAGATTAGATTTATCTATTTATTTGGTCTAAACTAGATGTGATTTGGTTTAAATTCAAATAAGAAAATTAAGAGTTCATATTGCATTGGACTCTTCTCCCTTACGCACCAAATTTTACATGCCATATTTCTCCATGCTGAAAAGTTTTTTGTGTGAGATTTTTTCACACCAAAGAGTCCTTCACCCTCTCTATCTCACATCCAAATTTGGGTAAGATCTGATTTTAAATGATATGTTCAAATTAGATTTGAATAGGATACCATATAGATAATGTTTGACATTATCTATAAGACCTTGTGAAATCTTATTTTATTCCTTTCATTTGTGCAACATTTTGAGGAGGTTTCTCACCATGGGAAATCAGATAATGACCTGATTCATCATAAAAAAAATATGAAAGGGGCGTCCCATGCTTTTTTAGCATGAATTTTTGAGTAAGGGCGACAACACATCTAGAGTCCATGATCTCTAGGACTCTTCACCCTTCTTTCTTACACACCAATAAAAAGGGGTTTTTATGTTTGTTTTGAGTGTGTAAGAAAGAAGAGAGAGGGCTCTACACATTGAGGGTTTGGAGTGTGAGTTCTTGGTGTGGAAAAATAGAGGAGGGTCCTCTTCTCTTTGGGTGTGTGCAAAAATCTAGTTTCTAGGGTTTCTTCCTACGGGTTTGGGAAGAGAGAAAAAATAAGAGAGAAATTATTTTCTTCTTTATCTTTCTTTCACCTTTTTATCTTCTTCGAAAGTCTATCTTCAACTTCTAAAAAGATTTTAGAGATTTGAAGAAAGGATCCAGATCAATCAAGAAGGTCTTCACGCAAACTAGTATTCTTGAGAAGATCGATCTGATCGGGGCTTCGAGTGGACTTCCCGTACAGATCAGATGTATATGCAGCTGTGACCAACCAGCAAAGATCATCCTTACCATATCTCTCAATAGCAGTGATTATTAATCCATGCTCAGATATCGAGTTCTGAATTCAGATTAGAAGTAGATGTGATCTACTGCTCACATGCATGCATGCTGATTTTATCTTCAGTATTTTTCAAACTTTATATGCAACATATCATATTATAGATCCTAAAATAGGTTGATATAATGATTAGATCATATGTATGTTAGATTAATATAATTAATCTAGTTATCTTTCGTTATAATTTATTCAAAAAATTTTGAAATACATGCATGAAATCGTCTACGTTTTCCAACAGTGGTATCAGAGCCTAGGTTCGTTGTGACATATTATGTGTGCTTATTAAATCTGAAATTTAATTTATTTAGATATGATATATGATATTTTAGATCTAAATTTAATTAATAGTAGATTGTATAAACTAAAATAAGGTTGTCCTACTGTAGGGTTTACCCCGTACAGTGAACAGATTGTCCTAGTTTATGCTGATCTTTGATAAAATCTATTTTTATATATTATATATGATATTTATGATCTAATTTAGATGTGATCTAGGGTTATGATCAGATCTGATGTAATTTAGATTAGATCTAAATTCATGCATATGTGATGTGTAATTAGATTAGATGATCCTATTAGCAAGTACTTGGATTGGATTGATCACCAGGCCATCCGATCATAGGAGCAAGAAGAGTTTAAAGGTCCTCTTTTTTCATTCGATGGGATGCTCTTATGGCATGTAAGGGTGCCATGTGATTAAATTTCATGAAGAAGAACACGAAAGGAAGAACTTATTTTTCTGTAAAATCCTATATCTTGAAACCATAAGTTTGTTGTATGTGATACAAAGTTGTATGAAAAATAAAATATCTAATCTATATGATTAAAATTATTTTAATCATGAGAAAATAAAATTTCAAATCATAAAAATTTTAGATATGATCTAAAAGGATATTTATAATTGATTTTATTTTAGGATTATGCAAGATTTTTAGATTTGAAACTCTTTGAATCGTGCTAGTACAATTACTGAGCTGATCCAGTTTTAAACTGAGTTGATCCAATCTTCTTGTGCAGCTGGCTCAATATTGATTGAGTTGATCCAGTTTCAGAATAAAAAATCTTTGCATAAAATTTATTATAAATTATTTATAAAATAAAAAAATTGAAATTATTTCTAACCCAAACCTAAACATATGTTGATAATGAAACTTAATTAAGAATTAAGTATAAAATTAATTAGATCTAGAATTATGATTTAAGATCTAATGTCATTCGCATAAATTATGGGGGCATGGATTAGCTCAAATCAGATCCTCTTAATTGGGTTAGACCTAAGGTTAGAATCAAAAAGTTAATGGATCATGTAGAGAAATTGATTAAATCTAACTAAATATTGAATTAGATTAAATCAAGATTTCTCTAGAAATAATGTAATAGTTGTAGATGGTTAAGTCTATATCTTTGATTAGATCAAATGGACTTTGATTGTGGCTCAGTGGTTGAAGTTGAATCATTAGGTTGGTCAAATCGAAACTAATTAACCAATTGATGTCTAAGATAAGTTTGGCATTTCGATCGATGATTTTTAATTGAAAGTGGCTTACCTGGCCATTTCGATGGTGTCTAAGACAAGCTTAGTAAATTCTCTCACCAATCTCACTTACCTGACTAATTTGATGAATTATATCTTGATTAGACTGCTAAGTGATTCAAGTTGACCCATGTCATTAAGATTGATCAGTGTGACTGATCTAGATACTAGTTCAACCAGCATAATCCTAATCCAATTCATTGACTTGGTGAAGTCAGTGGGGGGATTGTGGTTTACTGGTTGATTTCTTTTCTTCTCAATTCATCAATTGAATCCTCTAAATTATTAAGTTCCTAAAATAAGATAGTTATGGTGATAACTAAATCATAGCCTCCCATTAAGTTGGATGATAATAGGTCCATTAGTATGATGATCATTAGAGGCCCAAAAGTCTGGTGCTCATCTACTATTGAAATTATCATTCATAATATGATGACTCAGTCGAGTCTCTCTAGCGAGTGGTTAGATTAGCCAGTCAAAGTCAGACCTGATTATTTGGTAGTTAGATTCCTGAGTATGATCATGTTAATGGTTCGACCTAATCGAAACTTTCAGTGGAAGCCCATCACCTACTGAAATGAAACTTGGTACGAAACTTATTACTAAAAATTATTTACTGAAATAATTGGTTAAGAACCTACCCATAGATGAACATGGGTGAGCAGACCAAAGTTGGGTTCATGTGCAACTATGTGGATTTTAGTACCTGCTAAGAAATTAGGATAATTCCTCAGGTTGGAGGTAGAGACTTCCAATTTGACTAAAATTATAAGAGAACATTTAGACTAAAGTTCTAGTCTTTAGGCTTAATCAATTCATAAACATAGTGATCTTATATTTTTCTTTCAGTTATGGCTAAATGTCTGTTGCTCTATTTACTATTTGACAGTAACTTATTTATAGGACCCAACTTCGATAGATGGTATCGAAAGTTGCAAATAGTTTTAGAATATGAATGGATCCTATATATGATTATGGATCTAGCACCTGAAGTTTCTACGTCCAACACATATGATGCGATCAAAGGCACTTATCAGAAGTGATCAAATGATCGTATCATCGTGTGATATATTTTTTTTTAGAGCAGTAAAGAACACAAATTTAGTTGTAAATTCAATGATGCTCAGTAAGAAAAAATTCTTCAAATATTGAAGTTCTTTTTACACCTTTGAAGATGTGTCTTCAGTGGGGCAACAATCTTTTAAGAAAGAAAAAGAAGATGCAAGAGACTCGTGCTTGGGCTGATGAGCCCAAACTGACAAAAGAGTCTAAAGTTAACCTAGTCTGGCAGAGTCCATTGATCCGAACAGGTTAAGAAAGAAAAATCAGCAAAGAATTGCTGCACAAGGTACTTATATGATAACACCTTATGATTTCTCTATCTGTAACACTACTATCTGGGTATTGGATATCAGAAGTCTATATAAATTATTGCAACGACTTTGGATTGGTAGAAAGTTTGAAAACAGCAAGAGGTTCCAGAACGTTGGAGTGGAAGTTATGTTTCAATCCTGATTATAGAAATCATCGAGCCTATTTTCAATTCTAATAATATTATTTTAGTGATTGTCACTATTGTCTAATAATTTTTTATGATATCATCATGAATGATGTCAAAATCATGGTAGACAACTAAAGAAATGGTATTTTCAAATAGTCACAGCCTGTAAGTGTAATGTACATACCAAATTAAATGCCCTAAAGTAGACTATGTCATGGATTCCTACCTTTGATAATTTAGTCTCGGTCATTTAACAAGAATAGGATCAACAGGAGATAATTCTCAAAGTCAATGATTGTGAATCATTGTCAATCTGTCAATCCTATCTTCTTAGTAAGATGATCAAGTTATCTTTTGCTGAACAAAAGTGAACGAGCCAATGATGTTCTGAGTCTGATACATACTAATATTTTGGATCTACGAATATGTTTGTCATAAATTTAAATTATTTAAAATATTTAAATAATTTCTTAATAAGGTAGAGAAATAAATTGGGAAGAGCATTGAAACTCTTCTATCAGACCAAGGAGAAGAATACCTTTTCGGTGAGATTTTTGATATATCTAGAAGAGAATAAGGATTCTATCTTATTGAAATTGACTTTGTTAGACATAGTTCAATTCATGATGGGGTTTATAAGTCTGTTAGTTCTCTTTAGGGTTATGCTCTTAAGACTACTTGTCATATTCTCAACTGGATTCCGAACTAATCAGTTGCAAAGACACCATATGAGATATGGACTTGGCGTAAGCCGATACTCACTTACCTTAGGGTCTGGGAGTGTTTGGTTTATGTCAAGCATTTGCAGACCAATTAGCTTGAATCTTGGTCCTATAAATATTGTTTTGTAAGGTACCCCAAAGAATCTAGGAGATATTACTTCTACCTTGCTAAAGAACAAGAGTTGTTCGGCATTCATTTTAGAAAAGGAATACCTTGGTGAAGGAATTGATGAAGTTCAATAGGTAGAAGAATTGATACAATCTAATGAACCCATAGAATCAGATTTGATTAGATCAAATCCATAACCCATTATAGTGGCACCATTAAGGAGATCCGGTAGAGTATCGCATCCGTCGGATAGATATTTTGATTTCTAATTTCGAGACATGATCTTATTGAACTCGATGAGAACAACAAGGATCTGATCACCTACATAGATGTCATGCAGAGATCCGACTTTGATTAGTGGCTTGGAGCCATAAAGTCTGAAATAAAGTCCATAATAGTTAACGATGTATGGACACTCATTGATCCACTCGAAAGGGTAAAGCCCATAGAGTATAAATAGATCTTCAATAGGATCAGAGAGTGCAGACGAAAAGGTGGAGACCTACAAAGCTCGTTTGGTTGCCTAAGGATATTGTCAACATTATTGTATTGACCATAACGAGATAATTTTCTCCTATGGCAATGCTAAATATTTCAGAGTTGGAATATACATTTTGATAAATGATCAAAATGCATGGCTTTGCTGAGAACGAAGAAGAATCCTATAAATACAAATAGATTAATAGTTCTATGAGTATATTTCTTATTTTATATATAAATAAAATTATCTTAATCGAAAATGATATTCTTTACATTACAAAGAATAAAAGTTTCGCTATTATCATTATTCTCCATAAAGGATTTGAAAAAAGCATCCCTCATCCTAGGAATGAAGATCTATAGAGATGGATCTAAGA
Organism: Elaeis guineensis; assembly: GCF_000442705.2. NCBI lineage: Eukaryota > Viridiplantae > Streptophyta > Magnoliopsida > Arecales > Arecaceae > Elaeis > Elaeis guineensis. Next base: position 41,385,973 of record NC_026000.2, on the reverse strand, counting down.
GGCTGCTTGGGTTATCCCAGTCCAATGTACATAGAGTGTTTATGAGTAAAATTTATTCTGTCATGTACATCATGTACGAGATTGGATATGATATACTCACTAAGAGTAGTGAGTGGATACCTGCAAGATCCGGATGAGAATCACTGGAAGGTCATCTTTAAGTACTTGAGAAATAGTAAGGACCGGCAATTCGATTATGGAGAATCTGACTTAAAACTTATAGAGTATGACTCTAATTTTTAGTTTGACATTATAATAGTAAGAACGTATCGTAGTACATCCTTATCCTAAATAATGGAGCAATTTATTAGAAAAGTTTCAAGCAGAACAAAAATATAGCCAATTTAATTGTGAGGCAGAATGCATTGCAGCTTTCGATGCTTACAAGGAAGCTATGTGATTGTATAGATTCACTGATAAATTAGGAGTGGCACCCTTTGATGATGGTCTTACTGTATTTTACAACATCGGAGCCATAACTTTTGTCAAGGAGTCGAAGTCCCATTAGCTTATCAAGCATTTTACATCGCTACCATCTTATTCAAAAAATCTATTAAGGTGATGTCAATCTTTAGAAGATCGATGCAAAAGAAAATCTGACCAACCCATTTACTAAAGCCTTGGTATCTAGGAGTTCTGAGATATTGAAGATGGATACATGATACTATACTGATTGGCTTTAGTCTAAGTAGGAGTTATTGAAAAATATATCCTAAAGCCAATCGTTTGACGATTGTGCTAATTATAAATATATATAAATTAATCAATAATAAAAGTTATTTGACCTTTTTCATCATAAGATTATATTCTCTAACAAACTCCTGTATTGTGATGAAGTCCGTAGGATTACTTTGATCGATAAAGGAGGATTTATCGTATAGTCCTTAAACTAGTTCATAATCAAACAATATGCTATTACTAGAATGATAGCGATGTCAAGTGTAGATCCTTGTGTGCTATATGCATTGGTTATCCTCATAACCAAATAGAGTGGAGACATTGGTATGGCATGCAGGTGAGATGTAGGAATACATCGTCACAGAATGTGACCATTTACCGAGCACTCTGCTATCAAGAGTTGCTCGTGAAGGGTATGGGTATAAGTGTGCCTCCGACTTGAGATCACTACAGTGACTTGCAAGCAACTCACTATACTTTAGTGCCAGACTATCTAAATTTATAATTCAGTGACGAAAAATTTTTAGGTACAGTCAAGTACTTATCAAGTCGATGCATGAGTCAAGATGGGATTGATCCTTTCGAATTAGTAGGAGTTAATGTATCAATGTATTTCAATTTAGCAAAATCTGAGTCCGGATAATCCATGTGATGGATTTGAAAGATTGAAATATAATATGGATAACTTATTTAGGATTGACAGTTAAATCCTACGTCGTTCTCGAGTATTAGGGTCAAAGAGATGAATTATACGATAACCATACGCCAATAAGTTCTTGAATGTTGCTTCGCCATCATTCGACCTATCCGATGTCGGATCTCATTGTTAGATGGTTACATCGATTGGTTCAAAAATATATTCTTGTGCTACTGACTTAGGTTCAAATATATGGGATTACACTCAAAAAAAGTTTCTAACTGATCATGTGGCTGATCAATGATTAAGAATCGTTCAAGGGTTTAATCATCAATTTGATTGATGTTTAACCTTATGCAAAAGTTATAATAAATTTATTCATCGAGTATTAGTGAATTAATGAAGGATTAATTAATGATTAGGTTACTGATTAACTCAATTTGATTGAGTAAAGAGGATTAAATAAAGTCTAATTAAATTAGATACAATTAGGTTTGACTCAATTAAGTTATGAGATGATCTAATCGCTAAGGGAGAATTATCCCTGATTTGATCAGGACTTTGATTCAATAAATTTTTAATTTAATTAAAATTTGATTAAAAATTTATGAATCTAATTAGATTGGATTTTATCTATTTATTTAGGCTAAACCAGATGTGATTTGGTTTGGATTCAAATAAGAAAATTAAGAGTCCATATTGTGTTGGACTCTTCTCCCTTGCACGCCATATTTCTCTATGCTGAAATGTTTTTTATGTGAGACTTTTTCACACCAAAGAGTCCCTCACCCTCTCTATCTCATGTCCAAATTTGGGTAAGATTTGGTTTTAAATGGTATGTTCAAATTAGATTTGAATAGGATACCATATAGATAATGTTTGACATTATCTATAAGACCTTGTGCCAACTTATTTTATTCTTTTCATTTGTGTGACATTTTTGAGGAGGTTTCTTATCATGGAAAATCAAATGATGATTTGATTCATCATGAAAAAAATATGAAAGGGGCATCTCATGCTTTTTTGGTGTGAATTTTTGAGTAGGGGCGACAACACATCTAGAGTCCATAATCTCTGGGACTCTTCACCCTTATTCCTTACATGTCAATAAAAAGGGGTTTTTGTTTTTATTTTGAGCATGTAAAAAAGAAGAGAGAGGGCTCTACATGTTGAGGGTTTTGGGGCATGAGTTCTTGGTGTAGAAAAATAGAGGAGGGTCCTCTTCTCTTTGGTTATGCGCAAAAACCTAGTTTCTAAGGTTTCTTCCTATGGGTTTGGGAAGAGAAAAAAATAAGAAAAAAATTATTTTTTTCTCTATCTTTCTTTCATCTCTTCATCTTCTCTAGAAGTCCATCTTTAATCTCTAAAAGATTTTAAAGATTCGAAGAAAGGATCTAGATCAGTCAAGAAGAAGGTCTTCACACGAACTAGCATTCTCGAAAAGATCGATCAGATCGGGGCTTCGAGTGGACTTCCTATAGAGGCTGAACGCATGTGCGGCTGTAAGCAACCAGCAAAAATCATCCTTATCATATCTCTCAGCAATGACGATCATTGATCTACGCTCAAGTATCGAGTTCTGAACTCAGATTAGAAGTAGATGTGATCTACTGCTCACATGCATGCATGTTGATTTTATCTTCAGTATTTTTCAGACTTTATATGCAACATATAATATCATAGATCCTAGAGTAGATTGATTTAATGATTAGATCATATATATGTTAGATTAATATGATTAATCTAGTTGTCTTCCGCGATAATTTATTCAAAAAAATTTAGAAATACATGCATGAAATCACCTATATTTTCCAATACCTACTCTATAGCATTACCATAATAATGGTAATCTATCTTTCAAACAATGGAAAAGAGAAAAAACAATCACCAACACCATTTCCTATTTAGGTTGCAACCAGTATATTAGTTTGGTTTCCCACGCTTCGCAAAGTGTCCAAAATATTTCCAATAAATATGCTCACCTAGGTGTCTTCCAATACAAAAATATATGTAGTTTACTATGGAAAAACTTTGCACTTTTACCTACTTCCAACCTACAAGTATTTTCTGACATGTAAAAATAAAAATGTAAATAGAAAACAAAAACAAAAAATGTATAGTCCTTTTATGGCCAATGGGCTTCAGAAGAAGCTTCCTCTCTCCCCTCTTTCTTCAAAGAAGAATTCAAGCTTTTGGAGTAGTAGAACCATCTATCATACTTTAGCAAGTTAATAGTTTGGTAGTATTGCTACATGACTCTGGTTGGATGCTGATGGGGCTGAAGTTGGATGCTGTTCGGGGATCAAAATGCCAAAGAAAAAATCTGCACAAGAAGTCCACTCTCACAGTGTAGCTCCAGTGGAGGATCCTCTGATGCTTAAGTCAGTTAGAACTTAAGAATAGTAGAGGAAAGAGAATGAGATAGAAAGTGAGAGCATACTCGGGTGTTCTATAAAGTAGAGTTTATCTGAGGGTCCCTTCATTATCTCTTAATATAAAGATGGAGCTAAGTATTATTATATGAAAACTTGGTAGGCCATTCAGCCCCTAGCCCCTTAGGTTGCCAGGCCACTACCTAGCACACCATTAGGGCAAAGGGTCTACCCACTAGCCCATAGTTAGGATTGTTAGTGTGGGTGTTAGATGTGGATCATGCCTATATTTTGTTGGAAGATTCCAAGGACCTCTCACATGGGTAGAAAGTTCGATATCTTGAGATTGGTGCCAAGTCGAGGTTCTACTTTGGATCGGCATCTGGGTAGTTCATCGGGTTATGTTCATCCTCATTGATGGGATCCTAACCTTTGGGTCGACAATCATCCAATCAGGTGGTTGCATAAGAGCCGGTGATATTAAGTTGGGTTGCTTTGGTTCCTTTGGTCTCCGGAGTTGCTCTATGAGTGAGCGTCTGTTTGCAATCAAGGAAGGGATGTCAACTCAGATGGTGAATAACCTCTCCAATACTTGTCCTCCACTTTCAAGTCTTAAGTGATTTTCTGTTGCTTCAGATGAAGGGAGTAGCCAATTACTAGACTAGTCTTCGATAGCCAGCCACATCTTCTCTCTCGGATATTTAATTGCCATCATTCAATGGAGAAAATCTCAAAGCATCATCAATGTGTCGCTTCATAGATCTCATCGCATTTATGAGATATGGATGGCTTAAAGCATTGCGCCATAACAATTTAAAGATGGGGATCTAAAAATCTTTTAGTGCCCATCAAGGCCCACCACAAGTTGCACATTGGTAGGTCCCATGTTGCATCATGCGGATTAGTCTACATGGCCCGATCTGGGGGCAGTGCTATGAAGAGATGCATGTTTTGGCAGCGTGGATGCATGTTGTATGTTATCCAATGATGTGGGGCTCAAATCTTGACCATTGGTAAATGGTATAAATAAGCCTTTCTTCCATCGCTTTCCTCTTATTTTGCTTCTACCATCACATTCCTGCCTCCCACACTAGCTGATCCCTTTCTACCATCATGTCAGCTGAGGGAGGACCTTTTTGTCTTGTTGACTTTCTCAACATTGGTGAGTTCCTCCCAGCGATCTTCGATTGGTCTTTTCCTTCTATCTAGCTTTTCTTGTTTCTCTTTTGATGACTGTGATGGATGACTTTAGCTGGCTGATTGCTTGGTTGGTTCAATCATAGCTTCGGTCAACTATTCGTTAAGTGGAGATTCCTGGCCCGAACCATGATCTGAGGCCTTAATATCGAGGTTGTGTCATCAATAGTCAATCCGAAGTTGATCAATGGTAGCATTTTACAAAGTTGCCATCATTGCCTTGACCTGATCCCTAGTGGGGTGCTTGGGGAGATCTCAATAAGGTCTTGTTCATAGTCGATCCAAAGTCAATTTGTAATGATTTTGTCAAGTCGCCATCGTCATCTCAATCTAATCTCTAGTGGGATGCTCGAGGAGATCCCAATGAGGTGTCATCATCTCAACCCGATCCCTAGTGGGATGCTTGGGGAGATCCCAACGAGATCTCATCCACAGTCGATCTAAAGTCAATTTATGATAATTTTACCAAGTCACCATCATCGTCTCAACCTGATCCCTAGTGGGATGTACAGGAAGACAGTCGATTTGAAGTTGATTTATGGTGGGTGTGCTTCTCATGGAGTTTTCAATCAATCCGAGTAGTCAATATCAATCGAGTATAATTGCTTTAACAAGAAATCTGCGACATGGTTTAAAGATAAACATTTTATTAATGCAATGAAAAGGTACTGGACTAACCGATGATACACTTTCATTGGAGGGGAAAACGTGCTAGAGTTCTAGGTGATTAGCAGCATGCAAAATTTTTTTTTTTCATCTCATGAAAGTATGCAGCAGAAGAGTAAGATTAAAATTATTTTAATTTAATACATGCTTGGATCTAATCCTACAATCACCTAGGTATTTTTCTAAACATGCTATGAAATAAATATTTCAAATCTGAAAAGAAAATAAAAAGAGAACTAGTGATCAGATCACCTACTTGAAATACTTTTTCTTTGTCTTGTCGGATCGGATCCATCGGATATCTCGAATTTCTGTCGTAGCCATACAAGCGCCTGGTCTCTACTGGTATCCACACGAAGATGCTCTGATTGAAGCATCGAGCCCTTCGGAGTGCTAGCACCTTATAGGCCTCGCTTCTTGGCTTGGATATGGATTTCTTCTTCAAGATCTAGAAAGAGAAGATCTTTATGTGAACTCTTTCGCACTGAATTGAGGGAGATGGTTTCTAAGATGCCAAGAAGGGATGAGAATCTTTCTCTTCTCTTTTTCTCTCTCTAATCTCTCTCTAGATCAGATCTAATCTAAGGAAGAGGTGGAGCATGAAGAGGAAGAAGGAAGGAAAGGGAGAAGGGGGCATGGAGATAAGGTCTTGCGGCAAGGAAGGAGCGCCTTATGTATTTCATGCATGCCTTCGCCCCTTTTTTTTTCTATTTTTTGTCATAGATAATAACCTCCCAATGCCCCCTTATATAAGGATAAGATTCTTTTCCTTATTTGCATCAAATTCAAAATAAAGTAGAGTCTAAAAAGGGAGAGAGATACCTAGAAAGGAGGGGCGCCAACCATTGGCGCTCCTCTCCTTTCATGCACGCAAGGGGCGTGCATCTTCACATACATGCGCCCTCTTTTTTTCCATATGAAAGAAGAGAGAGAAGCCCAGTAAAAGGGGATTTGGCTTTCTAATTAAATTAGATTTGAATTTGAATTTGATTCGAATCTAATTGGAACTCAATTCGAATCAAATTTGAAAAGCTGTCAAACTTAATCCTATTAAGCTTTGAATACAAATCCACTTAGATTATAAATCCAATTAGCCTCAAAATAAGTCAAGTCTAATTAAATTAATTTGATTTAAATTAATTAAGACTTGATCTATAATTTAATTAAGCCCAATTACATTGCAACATTTGTAATTAAATCCCTTCATTAATAATTAGCAGTTACTAAATATGTAATGCTTATATAATTAGCAGTTTCTTAATTCAAACTATCAATCCAATTGATAATTTAATTATGATCCAAACTATTGATTAGATCAAGCTCTTATTGTATGTGACCCCTTAGGTTCTATTCTGTCTAATAGTGAGATATACCATGATCTCCATCATAAAATCATCGAAACTCTTTTCGATAGGCTGGAACAATTTCAACTCATTCTAATAAGGATCTTTGATCCAAAAATGATTCTAGTAAGTTCTCACAATCCATCAGTGATGCCTAGCAGCATATAGTGACAATCCAGTAGGATAAAAAGATGAACCTTTAGATGTAGTTATCGTATGATCGACTTCTTCTATCGAGAGTTCTGAAAGGATGCAGGTCATAAAAACTCATCAAATCCTAAGCATCCGTTATATGCAAGACTTAATTAGCTTGAGTCCAATCATGAATCTCATAAAAATTCTTTTTCATTATCACACTGCTGTGGCCACAGACTTAAGAACTCAACCTCTTAGGTCGTATAGGACTACTCCTCAATTGTTAAGGCCGATAGATCCCCTATAAGTGCACACTCTACTCCTACCGTGAATTCTTTATCAAAAAAAAAACTTGAATTATGATATGTTATGGACTCATGTGGTGTGATAAATTTATATTAATTAATTCAACATAATATTCTTTTTGGACATGATATTTATTGTGATGATCCAGCATGACCCGATCCACTTGACCGGCCAGGCCAAGCCCACCTGGACCACAATGCGAGCAGTGGAAGACGATCGTTGCTTCCTCCACTTCGACGACCACGGACGAAGTCGGAGTCCAATCACCAGACCCTAGGGTGCTCTATAAATAGATCCCTCTACCGTCAAAGATTCTTAACCACTATCCATTCCTTTGTTTTCTCCCTCTCTCTCTCTTCGAGTTCAATATTTTGTAGCACTATGGCCGTCGAAAATCAAGCCTGCAGCAGCCGTCGGAGTTGGTAAGAGCCCCAATCCCCCTCTTCATCATCTTTCCTTGTGATTAGGATTGTCTCTGGCCAAGAAATCACCCAAGAAGTCACCCAAGAAGTCAGCACCGATGAATAGCCAACGACCAAGAACCATCGAGAAGGGGCTCCGATGTTCTTTCCCCATTTTTCGACCACCTGCCCCTCCATCTTTGGACACCAAACCTTGAGCCGATCCATCCCTCTTCTTCCCTTGTGATTAGAATTGTTGCCAGCCAAGAACTCGGTGCTGGTGAATAGCCAACGGCCAATAAATTGGTGCCTCCTATCAGAAATTGGCTGGAAAACCATCGAGCAGGAGTTCTATTCTACATTCCCTATTTCCTGGCATTCTTTCCCTTTTCTCGACCACCTGCGCCACGATCTTTGGACAGCGATCCATCCTTCTTCTTCCCTTGTGAGTAGGATTGCCGCCGGCCCAAAAATCTGCACCACTAAACGGCCAACGGTCAAGAAATTGGCTGGAAAATCACCAAGAAGGGGGTCTATTCTACATCCCCTATTTTTCAGTGTTTGTTTCCTTTTTTTCTGGCCACCTACGCCATCATGTTTGGACACCAAAAATTGAGCTGAGTCCCCCGACCTCCCTACAACCCTCTACAGTGAGGTCGTGGCCCCCAGTGATCAGCCAATGGCCAAAGAGAAGAAAAAGGCCATGTTCCCCTATTTTTTCGAGTCTTTTTCTCATAGTTTCTTGCCGGTTGGTCATCACCGCCGACTGTCTATTGCCACATGTCGCCGGTAGCATGGCCATGTTATCATGGGCTATACTTTCGATACCATGACCTTGTTATGGCCCAGAGGGGTGTGACATTTATGACTTGTGGTTGTCAGAAAGTGCACTTGCTCTTTGTTTGTTTAATCAAATTTAATTATGCTTCTTATCTTATATTGTTCAGACTTTATTTTTATTATTTTAAAAGAATTGGAAAGAATCCTATAATTTATGATCATATTTAATTTGATCCCTGTTGCGACTGGAATGCATTCGGGGCTGAAGGCATTGAAGTGGGGCGACGTCCGATGGATCGACGGTAGTCGAAGCTACAAGAAAAATCCTCGCTAGAGGTGGCTTTGACGGGGATCCTCCGATGCTCAAATTAGATTTTTCGCAGTAGGTGGGAAAAAATGAGAGGAGAGGAGGCGTCTATATTTTTTTTCGTGTGTACCTGGAATGTTCTTGTTTATCTCTTTATGTAGGTGTGGTTGGAGCCTTGAGAAGAAGAGGGAGGCCTTAAAAGACCTTTTTGCCTTTAATTATGTCTCTAAGCGGTGCTATGCCTGGCCTTTTGATCTTTTTGAGTATTATCACTTCATAGCACATGAAAGAGCCACCGTAGTTAGAGGCAAGAGTCATCTGACAGGGTCCTGAGAGCAATGTGGGCTTCTTAGGGGTGACGTGACTTGATGTGATCCGACGGAATAGCGTGGCGGTCAAGCTTAAGGCTTAGCTGCATGGCTGATGCTCGTGCCCTGAGATCCTGACTCACAAGTGGGAAATGTGGTTGGTGGGAGGATGAGAACTCAGAGTCGAGATTGGGCCTGGCGTGGGTTGGAGAAAGGAGACCTAGAAGTCAGCTAAATGAGCTAGCAATTTTGGGGCAGGTTGGTCATGGGTGATGCCATGTGTCCAGGTGATGTTTAGGTTAGACTCATGACGAGCTCAGCCAATGAGGTCAGCCTTATGATGACTTCGATCCTTCGATGAGGTCAGCCTTTACTGAGGTTGGCTTTCTGATGACCTCGACCTTTTGATGATGTTGGCCTCCTAATGAGATCAGCTTTCTGATGACCTTGGGCTGCTGATGAGGTCAGCCTAATGAGATCAGCTAAGCGATGAGAATCTATCCCAACACTTGCCCTCCAACTCCTAAGTCTAATTATGTAGCTTTAATCGGACGAAAAGAGTTAGTCGCCATGTGGATCCGAGTTGCTTCTTCAACGATCAGCCAATTTGTCATTTTATAGAATAAGTCGTCATTTTGTAGAACATCACATCAAATTTGAAGCATAGTCATCGAATCGGAGTATAGCCGTATCTCCATTTTATTTTGGATCAATTAATCCTTGGTCAGTCGATAGCAAGCCGACTAACCACTCTGATTTATTTCGGACCGATTGATCCTTGGTCCGTCAGTAGCAAACTGACTAACCACACTGATTTTGCCTAAGTCTTACATGCGAACCATAGCTTATACATCTATGGCCCTTGGGCCGTAGCAGGCATACTTGTGGTTGTCGGACCTTACAGCTCTATTAATCGGGTATCAGCTGAATAATATTTCGTCAGATACTAACCGATGAGGAAACTATTTGGTCGGATGTCAAGTGACCAAGTTGCTCGATAAATTTGTGTTGGAGTTTTTCGAGTCGTTTGCCCCCTGAAGTCTCAGTCCTATCAAGATCTTGGTCGATTTGTTGTTTGGAGGGATTTTTTGAATCATAGATCATGGTCGATTCATCATTTGGAGGAGCTTTTTGAATTATAGATTATGATCGATTCACCATTTGAAGGAGCTTTCCTAATCGTAGATCATGATTGATTCATTGTTTGGAAGGACTTTCTGATGAGAAGGTTGACTCACTTGATCTTCTGATCAAGTCAGACTTCCTCAGATTTCCTCGGATTTTCTCCTCTGCTTCATCAGCCTTGTTGGATTTCTTTCCTCAAAGTTTATCCTCAGCTTTGTCTACTTTATTGGATTTCTTCCTCAAATTTTATCCTCGGCTTTGTCATTGCCGTACCTGGATCTCGTCGAGGTGACCTCGATTCTTGCCGAGGATTTTTGCTGTTGCACCTCGGATCTGATCGAGATGACCTCGAATCTGATTGAGAACTTTTGTCATTGCATGGATCTGGTCGGGTGACCTTGACCTGATCGATGATTTTTGCTGTTGCACCTCAGATCTTATCGAGATGACCTCAGACCTAGTCGAGGATTTTTGCTGTTGCACCTCGGATCTTGTTAAGGTAACCTTAGATCTGGTCGAGGGCTTTTATTATTGCACCTTGGATCTGGTCGAGGTGACCTCGGACCTGGTCGAGGGCTTTTGTTGTTGCACCTCGGATCTAGTCGACGTGCCCTCAGACCTGATCGAGAGTTTTTGTTGTTGCACCTCGGATCTGGTCGAGATGATCTCGAACCTGGTCGAAGATTTTTGCTCCTCACTGAAGAGTGAGGTCTTCGAACCCTCTGTTGAAAAGAAGGGCCTGCACATCCCGGATGACTAAGGTCTTCATAGGTGTTGACTCGTTGAAAAGTAGAGTTTGACCTTCGGTGGTTCTGATCGGTTATCCCCTACTTCTTAGTTACCGAGGGCTTTGGCGCCTCACTGAAGAGTGAGGTTTTCATTGCTAGCCTACACAAATAGGATGAGAAAATTTGTCGGACCGGCTTCGGCTAGGCCTTCCAACTCTCAAGCTAAGCTAAGCTTTAAAGTAAGGAATATTAAAGTTATATTACCCCATTTTAGCCGGTTTGATGTTTTGGAAGCTCAGCTTTAAGGAGTTGAACTCTAGAGATCGACTTTAGAGAGTCGGCGACCTCAATTTGATCTCCATTGCAGCCTCATTTGGCTTCAGTCTAAAGCCTTGATCTGAGTGCACAAGAGCCTGCGGTCCTACTAGAAGGAAAGAAGTTGAGATGATGGGTGAGAGCTTGGGAGCCTCTTACCTCGAAAGTTTTATACGGGTCTTTTGAAGCTTGTTTCTTCTTTCGATCTGAATTATGTGCCTCCCATTGGTGTGGGTTTCTGTCTGGCACCGAGGTGGCTGGAGTCGGTGGTGCATCGGACTAACGGGGGTGAGACTGTCGTGCCCCAGTTGTCGCTGGGCAAGCCATTGGTTTTAGATTATGGCACCTAGAGAGCAGTAGTTGGCCGATCGCGAGATGGCTGTGAAGCTGAAAGGATGCCTGATGAAGGATTAGCCGACTAAGGGTCGGCCACTCAGTGCCATCATCAAAGGAGGAAGCCATGAATAGAGCGTGTTGGCCTTCTAACTTTGTTTCTTCTGGAAACCGACAAAGAAGATTGTAAGGATGCCTCCGGTAGCTAATATGGAGTATAATCGTTGACCAAAGCTGCTGCCGGTGAGCATTCTCTGGGTTAAAATCCTCAAGGATACTCTTCGCGATATCACAATAAAGGATTGTGCGCTCTTTTCCAAAAGTGGGTAAGGCCTTCCTTCCTGGCATATCAATCTATTGTAGCTGGAATCCATCCTGGACCGAAGGTGCTGGAGCAGAGCGACGTCCAGTGCATCGATGGTGGCCGGACCTGTAAGAAACACTATAAGAAAATAGTGATTTTGCGATCGATTTTGCAATCGAATTTTTTGATTGAAATTTGTGACCGATTTTGTGAATGATTTTACAATCAAAATTTTTTACAATCAATTTTGTGATCGATTATTAAAAAAAAATAATATAGTGATAAAAAAACATCAGTTGCAAAATCGATGGTAAAATTAAAATTTTACGATCGATAATAAAAAAATTAATATAGCAACCAAAAAAATTGGTTGCAAAATTAAAATTTTATGATTGATTTTGCAAATGATAAGCTAAAAATAAATTTATAAAATATTAATTATTTTTTAATTTAAATATATTTGTGATCAATTTTTTGATCATAAATTTTTTTAATAATTTGTAACCAAAAAATTGGTTGTAAAATATTTTAATTATTTTTTAAATTTAAATATATTTATGATTGATTTTTTATTATAAAATATTAAAAAAATTATGACCAAAAAATTAGTTGCAAAGTACTTGAATTATATTTTTTAATCTATGAATAATTTTACAACTAATTTTTTGATTGTAAAGTTTTTTAGTATTTTACAACCAAAAAATCAATCACAAAATATTTAATTATTTTTTTAATTTAAATGTATTTATGATCAATTTTTTGATTGTAAAATATTAAAAAAATTACAACCAAAAAATTGATCGTAAAATATTTGAATTATTTTTTTAATCTATGAATAATTTTGTGATCAATTTTTTGATCATAAATTTTTTAATATTTTATAATCAAAAAATTGATTATAAAATATTTTAATTATTTTTTAGTTTAAATATATCTAGAATCAATTTTTTAGTTATAAAATATTAAAAAATTTATGATCAAAAAATTGATTATAAAATACTTAAGAACTTTAAGAATGAGTATTAAGAGACATATAGTTTTGGATGGTTCATATACATGCGATTTAGATTTTATGATCACCACTATATAGATGATTAAAATAGTAGCAAAGAATATTTATTTAAAAAATTACCTTATAATCGAATGCCATTTGGTCTTTTGATCACCCATTTTTCATTTAACGGTCTAAATCATTTCGTACTAAATTGATCATGATAATGATGTCTGATTAAAGTAAAATTTTGATAGTATGTTATAAATATTATCAAAATTATTGTTGTAAATTTTTGAACCCATCGATGGTCTCTACCTATCAAATCATCATGCGATCATTCGTGATCATCGAAATCAAATTTTATTGATCGACATAGCTAGGGCTATCAGATCGAGGTGATCTTTTGTGACGATATTCTAACGATAATTATTTAGATAATGAACGTGAAGATGAGATTTAAATTTTAAAATTATATCATATTCAAAAAAATAAAAAAAAATTATGTTCAGTTGTAAAATACATTTGCAATCGATTTTTTGATTGTGAAATATTAAAAAAATTATGATCAATTTTTTGATCATAAAATATTTGAATTATTTTTTTTAATCTATAAATAATTTTATGATCAATTTTTTGATCCAAAATTAATTTATGATTGAAAAATCGATCATAAAATTATTTATATATTAAAAAAATAATTTAAATATTTTGAGATTGATTTTTTAGTATCAATTTTTTTAATATTTTACAACCAAAAAATTGATCGTAAATTTAAATTTTGAAAAAAAATTGATGCTATCGATTTCTTCTTTATAACCCACCTTCTTTCCCTCCCCTCTCTGATGCCTGAAGCCCCTCTTCCCCTCCCTGGTGCTCGAAGCCCCTCTTCCCCTCCCCGATGATTGCTCATGACGGCTTCCCCTAGTCGGTCCACCTATGATGTTACCCCTTCCTCCCAGATGACTGCTCGTGACGGCCTCCTCTTGTCGGCCCACCCGCGGCAGCCTCCTCTCCCCTCCAACACTCCCGCGACGGCCCTTCTCCCCTCCCCGGTGACCGCCTGTGATGACCTCCCTCGCTGGCCTGCCCGCGATGGCTCCCCCTCCCCTCCTCGACACCTGAACCCCTTTTCCCCTCCCTGGCTCGCCTGCGATGGCCCACCCTCCCCTCCCCGACGATCACCCATGACAGCCTCCCCTCATCGGCCTGCCCGTGACGGCCTCATCCCCTCCCCGATGCTGCCCGCGATGGCCTCTCCTCACCAGCCAACCCATGATGGCCCCCCTTCCCTCCAGCCTCCCCATGCCAGCCCGCCTGTGATGGCCCCCCCTTCCTGGTGACCGCCTGCGATGGCCTTCCCTCGTCGGTCCACCCACGATGGCCCTCCTCCCCTCTAGCCTCCCCATATTGGCCTGCCTGTGATGGCCCCACTTCCCTCCTCGATGACGGCTCGCGATGGCCTCCCCTCATCGGCCCGCCCAACATGGCCTCCCCTCGCCATGAGAAACGGACAGGAAACACCCTCGGTCCATAGTGGACTGCGAGAAACATGTGAAAAATACCCCGGGTCCATGCCTCGCTCCATGGATCGCACCAGCCGAATTTTATTTTAAATAATAATATATAAAATAAAATATATAAAAAAATAAAAAAATTATAATAAAAAATATTATAAAAATAAAAAAATAAAAAGTAAAAATTTAGTGACCAATTTTGCTATCAATTTTGAAGATTAAAATACTATAAAAAATAAATTATGATTGATTTTGTGATAGATTTTTAATTAAAAAAATTCAAAAATAATTAGCATCAATTTTGTGATCAATTTTGTAAATAAAAAAATATTTTAATAAAATTAATGATCAATTTTATGATCGATAAATTAATTAAAAAAATAAAAATTATTTATGATTTATTTTATTAATAAAAGAAATTTAAAAATAATTAGTGACTATTTTTATGATCGATTTATTAATAAAAAATATTTTAATAAATTTAGCAATCAATTTTGTTATCGATTTTAGGAACCAATTTAGTGATCAATTTTGCAATTGATTTTTAAAAAATAAAATATTATAAAACTTTAATTATTTTTTTTATTTTTGATCATTAAATCGATCATAAAATTTTATGATCAAAAAATCGATCGCAAAATATTTGCAACTAGGATTTTTGCAACCGATTAAAATCGATCACAAAATTGATCACAAAATAAATTAGCAACCAATTTTTATTATTTTGCAACTAAACTTTCGATCGCTAAATCCCTATTTTCTTATAATGAAAAGCCTCCGTCAGAGGTGGCTCCAACAGGGATCCTCTGACTCTCAAATCAGATTTTTTACTGTAGGTGGGAGAGAGCGAGCGTTTATGAGGAGAGGAGGTGTCTGTTTTTTTTCTCCACGTGTACTTGGAGGATCCCTATTTACCTCATTGTGTGTGTGAGGTTGGAGCCTTGCATAGAAGAGAGGCCTTAAAAGACCTTTTTGCCCTTAATTATGTCTCTGAGTGGTGCCATGCCTGACCTTTTGATCCTTTTAAGTATTGTCACTTCATAGCACATGGGAGGGCCACCGTAGTTAGAGGCAAGAGCCATCCGACAGGGCCTTGAGAGCACCATGGGCTTCTCAGGGATAATGTAACTTGATGTGACCCGATAGGATGGCGTGGCGGCCATGCTTGAGGCTCGTTGCTCAGTCGATGCCTGTGCCCTAGGATCTCGGCTCACAAGCGGGGATCGTGGTCAGTGGGAGGATGAGAACCTGGAGTTGAGACTGGACCTCATGTGGGTCGGAGAAAGGGGACCCAGAAGTCGGCTGAATGAGCTAGCAATTTTAGGGCAGGTTGGTCATGGGCCGATGCCATATGTCCACGTGATGTTTCGATCAGACTTATGACGAGCCCGACCTCTCGATGAGATTGGCCTTATGATGACCTCGATCCTTCGATGAGGTCGGCCTTCCATCGAGATCGGCTTTCTGATGATCTCGGCCTTCTGACGAGATCGGTTAAGTGATGACGATCTACCCAACCCCCTCCATGCTTTACAACACAATCATGATCTTTATCTGTTCATCGCTTTTGAGTTTTTTGTATACTATGTGCACCTACATCAAGGCACTTCATGTTACTTGGATTGTCATTTGCTACATTTTTCAGCTTTCTCAGAGCTCTTTATTCACATTTGAAATGTTGAATTGTCTTAACTGTATTGAGATGTCTGATCTCTTTTCTTACTTCCTATTGATAGATTGCAAACTCATGCAAACATGCGATTTGCAAATGGGAAAACTAAAACTTCAAAAAGGATAAGATCACCAACTTTGGTTTTTGAAAGCAATTGCTTCATCCAGAAGCCTAATTTTTCTCCTAAAGAAGTGCAAAGGTGAGTTTCTTTTTTTTTTAATGATTTTATTTTTAAAAATTCTTTGCTCTTCTTCAAATGGTCTTAGCAGCAATTGGATTGACATAATATATCATCACATAGCCTATAATAACACTGTTCATTGTATATTAGCTTTTAATTAATAACCCGAAGAAATATATATGGGTCTGCTTTGAAAGCTTGCTACAATTTGGTGTGCTTTATGAAACTTTATATTTTTTGTCTTCTTGGCAGTAAGAAATCATCATTGTTTCTATTGCTGCTCAATTCGATCGAGGTAGGAGAGAGGGCAACTGAGCCTCGTGTAAAGATGTTAATGCTGGAGTGACCTATAAAACAAGTCCAAACCGTAGGTTTTGCTCTGACGAGGATTCTCCAACACTCAAGTTAGATTCAGAGAATAAAGAGAGTAGCAACGAATTCTCTGAGAGGAATTGCTTGACTTACCTAGGACCTCGGGGTTTTGGTTGTTTAAAGAAGAAGAAAGTTGAGAAAATAGGCAACTTCGAAGATCTTGAGCCATTAATCGTGTCGTTGCAGTATTATATGTTAGATGAGTACCCTAGATGCTAAATTGGCTGACACATTCCTGTACAAATCTAAGGACAAATTTATAATTTTGACTATAAATCAATAAATATGTTATTCTTCTATCACATTGTGTACATTATATCTATGATACATCCTTTAAGTTAGTAGGAATGTCAACTCATATTTTCAAGAGTTGAAAATTTAAGGCATGAATTTACATAACTAACTTATAAACAGCTCCTGACCATAGGATCATCACAAAGATGGTGATTGATCCGGAAGGTTAGTGTATGATCGCTTCCTTAGGGTAGATGTGTCTTGAGTCTACGGTGTGGAGACACCGAAGTGAAAGTACAGATATTCATTGAGAATGAGAGTACTGAGCATGACCATATCGAGCAGTCATAAGGAAGTCTACCTTCTGGTCGATGACTAGCTCGATACTGCAGTTGTGTGTCTAGTTCTTTGACCTGAGGTGCATCGATAGTTCACCTTGAGTATGTTATAGTTTGACTACACCATAACTCAGTCTCCTAGCTATTCGAAATCCTGAGGTGTATGTTGGTTGTAGCATATTCATTGTAGGAACTAGGTCGCACCAATATGGGATCTATCAACCTCTGTAGATGAGAGGAGTAATCCTATGATGATCGAAAGATCGAGTCCTTAAGCTTGAGAAGATTTCTCTCAGTCTAAATGAAGCTTGTCCAGCTCAGAAAAGACTTGTCTTAATTCATGAGATGAATTTAAGACAAACACCTGCTAATTTCTGTCACATGCCAATTTCATTTTAGGACATCAGTCAAAAGTTGACATATGGATCTTAAATTGAAGGCCACTTAGCAAGAGCTCATTGGAGGATTTTTATGGAGTGTCCACATGCCAAATCAACATCAAATTAGGTGCCATAATCAAATTATGGTGTGAACCCAATTGGATAAAGAGGGCGCCCCAAGTGGATAAGGATGGAAGTTGATTTGATCAACATGGACTCTTTGGCGCCAACATGATTGTGCTTATCCAATGTTGGTGCCAACTCTTGGAGAGAGACTTGGGTTCTTATCTGATATGATCAAATGATATCACTCCACTAATCAAAATTTTTTCAGATTTATTAGAATTTTTTGATTGATGAATGATGTGGCACTGCGCAGCACAACAGGGTCTATATAAACCCTGTCTGCGCCTAGGGTTTCAAGAGATTGCACCAAACCCATCAAAGATACCACCCCCTCTCCTCTTCTCCACATCCCATCTAAAGTCCTCCCTCCCCTCTACACGTCCAAGGAGTTGGGCATCCATCTGGTGCAAGATCAAGGTGTGGTGACGCCTTGAACAAGAAGGCTGTAGGAGTTCTTCGACAAGCTGCTGCTCTAACTTCAGGAAGACTTTTGAAGATCTTTCTAATCAAATTTAGTTCTAATTTTTAGAGTAGAGATTTGTGAGGAGAAGATGATCCAGATCCTGCTTGAGTGGATACTGGTAGAGGCCAGGTGATTGCATGGCTAAATCAGAACCTCAAGCTTACTGCGATCATCTACAGGGTAATCAGATTACCCTTGAGGTATTTCATATTTCCTCATGCTTTTAGATTTATTTTAGAATTAATATCAAATAATAAAATTAGATCTAGAGATTTAAATCTATAATAAATATAAGATAAAATTTTTTAAATTATTTCATCCCAGATTTGATGAAATCTGGAAGATCCTACAAGGAAAAAGATAGTTTTTCCTTCAACTGGTATCAGAGCCAAGTTGATGGCTCAGTTTCAGATCTAATTTAGATCTGATTTTAATTTTAATTTATTTGATATTAAAGGATTTTAGATGTTACATCAGATATAATAGAATCTAAAATTAAAATATTTAAAATTAAATCTGAGAAGATCTAACATGTATGAGATGCATGACTAGACTAGGAATAGTTTGATCTATGAATAGTCTTGTAAGTTTATATTTTAATGAGATTAAAATATAATTTAGATCTAATTTATTCTCTAATTTTGATGATATAAATATTATATATTCAGATCAAAAATAAAAAATAAAAATTTGGATAATACATAAGATTGATCTGTTGCATGCTTAGACTAGTTGTAGAATTGTTCTAGTAACTGTCTAGAATAAATTTTATATTGAATAGATCAATTTAAATTTTATTTTTAGATGTTACATGTAATGTATTAAATCTGAAAGCATGTTAATTAGATCAATTTTTGATACATGATATATATGCAAAGCATGTATTAGTTAGATCTTAAATTGTATATGTGATATATAAATTTAGGTCTAACTAGTTTTGTAGTTAAATTTATATTTCTGATTAAGGTATTCCTCATGGCCGTCCGATCATAAGAATAAAGTAAGATTTAAAGGCCCTCTCTTCCCATTCAATGGGGTATTCTTATGACGTGTAGAGGTGCTGCGCGTTCATCCTTAATCAGAAATCAAAATTTACTTTTCTGCAAAATCCTAGATCCTGAAACTCTAGAATTTATTTTACATATTTTGTTTATGAACCCAAGACTTAATTAATGAATTAAGCTTATGAAATTAAATTAGGTCTAAAATTGAGAATTTCAGATCTAAGTCATTTTCATAAAATTGGGTTCGGGCTTAGGTAGCTCAATTAGGTCTAGTGGTTGATCAAACTGAATCAACAGTTGGTTAAGTGGGATCATGAAAGCTAATAATTGACCAGCCTAATAGGATTATGTCTGGATCAAGGTCGAATCACATTTAGATATGACTCGATCAAGTTAAGACCTAATTTGGCTCAGTGGTTAGAGCATGGATTGTAGGCTAACCCAATTAGTTCTGGTTCGATAATTTAGTGTCTAAGGTAAGTTGGGCAGATGCGATCGACTGGTTTTTAATTAGGAGCTACTCGACTCGAATGCGTTCTTGTCGAGTTAATGGCATATCCCTTCCATCGGTCTCACTTATCTGGTCATATATGTTGATCTAGTTCTGATTTGAGGTGGCTAACAATTCGAGCTAACCCATGCCACTAGGTTAGTCATAATTGTTATGACTATGTCAAGTCAAGTTTAATGAGACCTAAATCAAATCTTCCTAAGAAAATATTAAGTCTAGGTCTTCCACCATTGTGGATGTGCGGGCCCTTCTCGGGGTTGATTATTCTCGACTGGATACAGTGGCTCAGTTACACCGAAAAGATGCAACCATGTCCATTAGGCATTGGATGCTACGAATTAGAGGATGGGTTGGGCTCAATATTCTGGATACGGTGAGGGACCCAATCAAGAATCTAGTTCATGCAAATGGTGGGTTTGACTTAACTAAAGATTGGAGCAATATTTTGGACATGGTGAGCTTCATGAATTAGAGATCAAGTTTTGGGTGCACCATGATTAGAGAATCATTGGACAAGAGTTGTTCACTCATCGGTTGATCCATCATCAATAACTGTTAGGTGAGGTGGTGAGCCAGTCAGTAAGACCGTCCACCCACTAGAAATCACAGATCACGAAGATTTTTACATCTCTACCAAGGGAGTGTAGGGATCTGAGAAAATAGTGAGAGCCTAATTTGTTTAAAAATAAAATCTCTAAACAAATTGGTTAAGTCTGATTATAAAATCTAACTAGAAACTGTTGACTCTCTATAGGAAATATGTCTGCGTCCAACCCCCTGACCAAAATACTAGACACCCACAGATTGATTGGATCCAATTTCAAGGACTGATTGAAGAACTACAGAATTGTTCTAGGTTTTAAAAAATTGATCCATGTCTTAGACCAGGAGCCACCTGCCATGCCAGCATGTCCGACTGCTGAACAGAGAGCATCTCTGAAAAAGTGGATGGATGATGATAACAAAGCAAGGTACTACATGTTGGGTGCAATGTCTGATGACTTGCAGTGCCAACATGAGAACATTTTGACTACCCACCAAATATTGGCTCACCTACAAGAGTTGTTTGGTGAACAAAGTCACGCAGCCAAGTATCAAGTTTGTCAAAGACTTTTTAAGGCTAAAATGCGTGATGGGCAGTCAGTCCAAGATTATTGTTTGACAATGATCAAGGATCTTGAGGAGCTTGAGAAGCTCGGTGTCATCTTAGACAAAGATTTTCAGACTGATGTGATCCTTCAGTCTTTGTCTGATGCATATGGTCAGTTCATCATGAACTTTCATATGCATAAGATGTAGTGTACCTTAACCGAGTTAATGAACATGCTGGTTATGGCTGAGCTTTCTATGGAGGGTTCAAAAGGCTCAGTTCTCAGTGTAAAACAGACTTCTTCCAAGAGAAAGTCTTTTGGAAAGAAAAAGAAGTCTACGAAGAAGCAAAAGATGGATGGAAAGAAGAAGAAGACAGAACCGAAGAAGAAGGCTGTTGAAAAGGAAAAATATTTTCACTGCCAATCAGACGGCCATTGGAAGCAGAACTGTCCTCAGTACCTGGCTACCTTGAAGAATAAGAAAGATGGTCCTTCTAGAGGTATGCTCATTTTAGAATCTAATCTTATAGTTTTTTCTGCATCCAGTTGGGTGCTTGACTCTGGTTCTAGTGCTCATTTGTGCACTTCTATGCAGGATCTTGAGGAGAGCAGGAGGCTGAGGGATGGGGAGATGATCCTACGTGTCAGAAACAGAGCAAGAGTTGCTACTATGGCCGTAGGAACCTATCCTCTGCAATTACCATTAGGATTAGATTTATTTCTTAAAGATTGTTATTATGTGCCTACAGCAAGCAGGAATTTGATTTCTGTTTCATGTTTAGCACAAGACGGCTATGTGATTAGCTTTTATAAGGATCATTGTAATATATTTTATGAAAATAATAAAGTTATAGATGATTTTTTATTAACGGTCTCTATCAGCTATATATTGATGTATCTGTATTTAATGTCGAGCAAAATATGAATGCCATAGGAATTAAAAGGCCTAGAGATAGTCTAAATAGTAGGTATCTGTGGCACTTAAGGCTAGGTCATATAGCGGAAGACAGGGTTAACAAATTGGAGAAATCCGGACTGTTGAGTCCATTGACTTCTGAGTCATATCCAGTTTGTGAATCATGCCTTCAAGGCAAAATGACCAAACTCCTTTTTGTAGGACATGGGGAAAGGGCCACAGACCTACTTACCCTAGTACATATAGATGTGTGTGGCCCATTTGATGTGCCGGCTAGAGGCAACTATGTCTACTTCATTACTTTACCGATGATATGTCTAGGTACAGGTATGTGTTTCTAATGAAATACAAGTCTGAAGCCTTTGAAAGGTTCAAAGAATTCAGACATGAAGTAGAAAAACAAACTGAAAAGTCCATTAAGGTTCTTCGATCAGATCGAGGAGGTGAATACCTTAGTCGGAAGTTTCTAGACTATCTTAAGGACAATGGCATAGTCTCTCAATGGACTCCACCTGGAATGCACAACTCAATGGGGTTTCAAAATGGAGAAATCGGACCCTATTAGATATGGTCCGTTCCATGATGAGCTTCATGGACCTTCTTGAGTTTCTTTAGGGACATTGTCTCATGATAGCAATATATGTATTGAATAGGGTTCCATCTAAAACCGTTCCTACCACACCATATGAGATATGGCATGGTAAGAAGCCAAGTCTGAATCATTTCAGAATTTGGTGTTGTCCGACTCATGTCAAGAGATAGCAGGCGGACAAGTTAGAGTTCAGGTCTTTTAGAGCTCGATTCATAGGATATCTTAAAGAGTCATTAGGATACTATTTCTATATTCTGGAAGACCATAATATGATTGTGAGTCGAAATGCTATTTTTCTTAAAAAATAATTTATTCAAGATGGTGGCATCGAAAGAATAATTAAACTCAAGGAGAATGTCTCCCAAGAGTAACGAGCTAAAGAACCTGAGGAACCAAATCAATCAGAACCAGTCCTAACACAACCTCTTCCATCTCATAGATTGACTAGGATTTTTCGTCCTCCTGAAAGGTACTTAGATACTATACAAGAGGATATAGAGGAAATGTTCTTCACAAAAAATAGGGCTCATGGTGATGATCCCAAGACCTATGACGAGGCGATATTAGATATTGACTTCGAGAAATGGTTAGAGGCAACGAGATCAGAAATTGACTCGATGCACTCAAACCAAGTCTGGACCTTGGTAGATCCACCTGAAGGTATTGTACCTATTGGGTGTAAATAAATCTTCAAGAGAAAGATAGGTGCAGAGGGAATGTAGAGACATTCAAGGCTAGGCTCGTAGCGAAAGGTTATAGTCAGTGCGAAGGCATTGACTATCAGGATACCTTCTTGTCCGTAGCCATGTTAAAATCCATCCGCACATTGCTTATTATTGCAGCCTATTTCGATTATGAAATATGACAGATGGACATGAAAATGATGTTCTTAAATGGACATCTTGAGGAAGATATCTATATGGAACAACCACTTGGTTTCACATCCAGTGATGATGATCACAAGGTCTGCAAGCTGCAAAGGTCCATTTATAGACTTAAGCAAGCATCTCGGAGCTGGAATACTCGTTTCAATGATGTGATTAAAATATTTAGTTTCATCAAGAACGAGGAGAAACCATGTGTGTTCAAAAAGATCAGTGGGAGCGCAGTTGTCTTCCTCGTATTGTACGTAGATGACATCCTCCTAATTGGGAATGACATTCCCATGTTGACCTCAGTCAAAGTATGGTTGTCTAAGGAGTTCTCTATGAAAGATCTAGGAGAGGCAACCTTTATATTGGGTATTAAGGTCTATAGAGATAGACCAAATAGGATGCTGGGACTTTTACAGAAGATGTACATAGAGGAGGTGCTAAAAAGGTTTAGCATGAAAAACTCCAAAAGAAGTTTAGTACCTTTTAGACATGGCATTCATCTCTCCAAGAAGATGTGCCCTAGCATACCTGAGGAGATTGAATGCATGAGCAAGATCCCTTATACTTCGGCAATAGGGAGCCTCATGTATGCCATGCTATGTACACGACCTGATATAGCCCATGCTGCGAGTGTCACAAGCAGATATCAGTCGAATCCAGATGAAGAGCACTGGACTTCTGTGAAATGTATCCTTAAGTACTTAAGAAGGACTAAAGATATGTTTCTAGTCTTTGGAAATAGAGAACTCCAAATTCAGGGATATACAGACTCAGACTTTATGTCTGATATAGATGATCGAAAGTCGACATCTGGGAGTCTGTTCATTTACAGTGGTGGTGCAGTTAGCTGGAAGAGTTTCAAGCAGACGGTGATTGTAGATTCCACCATGGAGCCAGAGTATATTACTGCATCGAAAGCTGCGAAGGAGGCATTCTGATACAAGAAGTTTGTCGCGGAGCTTGGAGTGATGTCATCGGATGCCATCCCTCTTTATTGCGACAATAATGGCGCCATAGCCCTAGCTAAGGAGCCAAAGTCTCACCAGAAGTCCAAGCATATCGAGCGACGATTCCATCTGATCTGTGATTATCTCGAAAAAGATTATGTCAAGGTTAAGAGAGTCGACTCTACAAATAATGTGGCAGATCTGCTGACAAAGTCATTAGGCCAGCAAAAGATCGAAGCCCACCTTGAGAAGATGGGACTTAGATATGTAGCCAATTGGCATTAGGTCAAGTGGGAGTTTGTTAGATGAGTGCCCTAGATGCCAGATTGGCTACCCATTCTTATACAAATCTAAGGATAAATTTATAATTTTGACTATAAATCAATAAATGAGTTATTCTTCTATCACATTATGTACATTGTATCTGTGATACATCCTTTGAGTTAGTAGGAATGTCAATTCATATTTTCAAGAGTTGAAAATTTAAGGCATGAATTTACATAACTAACTCATAAACAGCTCCTGACCATAGGATCATCACGAGGATGGTGATCGATCTGGAAGGTTGGTGTATGATCGCTTCCTTAGGGTAGATGTGTCTTGAGTCTACGATATGGAGACATCAGAGCGAGAGTACAGGTATTCATTGAGAATGAGAGTACTGAGCGT
This sequence comes from Elaeis guineensis, assembly GCF_000442705.2. Classification (NCBI taxonomy): domain Eukaryota; kingdom Viridiplantae; phylum Streptophyta; class Magnoliopsida; order Arecales; family Arecaceae; genus Elaeis; species Elaeis guineensis. The sequence continues at coordinate 41,361,159 of NC_026000.2, read as the reverse complement.
GACCACCTCGAGCAGTAATAAAGAAGTCTACCTTCTCATCGATGACTAGCTCGATGCTGCAGTTGTGTGTCTAGTTCTTTGACCTGAGGTGCATCAACAGTTCACCTTGGGTGTGTTATAGTTTGACTACACCATAACTCGATCTCCTAGCCATTCGGAATCCTGAGGTGTATGTTGGCTGCAGCATATTCATTGTAGGAACTAGGTTGCACCAAGATGAAATCTATCAACCTCGATAAATGAGAGGAGTAGTCCTATGATGATCGAAAGATTAAGTCCTTAAGCCCATGGCCATGGCAGAGTGAAATAATAGAAAATAAGTTTTTCATTGGGGTTTCACATCGGACTCAGATTGATCGATTGATTCATATGACTGATGTTGGGTTTGACGAGTTCACCTTAACCCTAATTCAGTCGGGACTCATGATAGAGGAACTCAATCACACACGTAGCTGCACCGAGAGGTTCATCTTCAGTTCTGATGGGTTGCCACCATATACTGCTAGATATCACTGATGGATTTTGAGAGCAATTAGAATGATCTTGATGATCGATCATTCTAATTGTATGAATCAGAAGAGTTCTGATCCATCGAAAGGAGTTTTGATGATGTCGATGATGAGATCAAGACATGTCTCATTATCATATAGAATTAAATTTAACTGGGTCACACTAACAAGGATTAGGATCTAGATGTCATCAATTGGGCTAGCCCAATTGATTTGGATTAGATCCAATTAGGTTCAAGAAAATCATGCTAGCACACAATTGAGCCTAACTTTCTCCTCGTGTAATCTTTTCTATCTCGACTGAGCCAAATGTGATTTGACTCACCCAGAGAACCTTGAGAAGTTTCTCTCAGTTTAAATAAAGCTTGTCCAGCTCAAAGAAGTCTTATCTTAATTCATGAGATGAATTTAAGACAACACCTGCTAATTCCTATCACCTGTCATTTTCATTTTAGGACATCTGTCAAATGTTGACATATGGGTCTTAAACTGAAGGCCACTTGGCAAGAACTCATTGGAGGATTTTTGTGGAGTGTCCACATGCCAAATCTATATTAAATTGGGCACCATAATCAGATTATGGCGTGAGCCCAATTGGATTAAGTGGGCGCCCCAAGTGGATAAGGATGGAGAGTCGTGATCAACATGGACTCTTGGGCGCCACCTCCCTTATGCTTATCCAAAGATGGTGGCAACATAGGAGAGAGAGTGGAGGTTCTTATCTGATGTGATCAGATGACATCACTCCACCAATCAAATTTTTTTGGATTTATTAGAATTTTTTGATTGTCGAATGATGTGGCACTGCGCAGCGCAGCAGGGTCTATATAAACCCTGTCTGCGCCTAGGGTTTTAAGATTCTGCTCCCTACCCTGCAAAAGCCAGCCACCCCTCCTCTTCTCCATGTCCTCCATGGTGCTCTCTCTCCCCTCTTTATGTCCAAGGAGTTGGACATCCATCTGGCAAAGGTCTAAGGCATGGTGATGTCTTGAACAGGAAGGCTGCAAGACTTCTTCGACAGGCTGCTGCTCCAACTTCAGGAAGACTTTTGAAGATCTTCCTAATCAGATTTAGTTCTAATTTTTAGAGCAGAGATTTGTGAGGAGAAGATGATCCAGATCCTACCTGAGTAGATACTAGTAAAGGCCAGGTGATTGCGTGGCTAAATCAGAACCTCAGGCTTGCTGCGATCATCTACAGGTAATCAGATTATCCTTGAGGTATTTTATGTTTTCTCATATTTTTAAATTTATTTTAGAATTAATATCAGATAATAAAATTAGATCTATAGATTTAGATCTGAAATAAATGTAGGATAATTTTTTTAAAAAAAATTATTTCATCCCAGATTTGATGAAATCTGGAAGATCCTACAAGAAAAAAGATGATTTTTCCTTCAAATGCATGTGGGGATAAAGGATTTAATTTGATTCATTTCAGCTGCTCTTTCAAAGATTTTTGAAATCTATGCATGCATTCTATCCGATTTTCTAATAGTGGTATTAGAGCAACTGATTTTTAAGACATATATAATCTAATTATTAGTCTTAGATCTAAAAATTTTATTAATTTAAAATTAATCTTGTGCTGGTATAAGATTATCCTGGTATAGGATTTATCCCCTATATTGAAAAAATTATCCTAGCACAAGATTGATCGATTTTGAGAACTATTTTTGAAATATTTAAATCAATCTTTTATATCTAAAAATAATATATATGATATGTCTTATTTTAATTTTAGATCTAAAATTAGAATAATTAAATATTTACATCAGACTGATATAAGATTGTCCTGATATAGGATTTACCCCCTATATTGAAAAGGTTATCTTAGTTTGATCCGAATCGATTTTTTGAAAAATATTTTTAAAATATTTTAATTATTATTTTAGATCTGATTATACATGTATTTGATACATATATTTTTAGTTTTAGATCTAAAATTAATATATATATATATGATATATATTTTTAGTTTAGATCTAAAACTACATATATGTGATATGTGATATTACGTTTGACTCAAAGTTGAGAGGGCTCAAAGTTGAGTTTAGTTATAGTTGGTTATATCGATTCATATTTTGATGTGAATTGATTGACTCAAAACTAAATTTGACTCAATGGTTTGTGTCCGTTTCAATAGGCTAACCTGATCGATTCTAATCGATCAATTTGGTGTCTAAGACAAGTATCTAGATGGTAATTACTTAATTAGTTCCGTTGTCTGACCTGACCAATTTGTTGATATCTAAAGAAAGCAACGGAAAAACCTCCACTTATCTTAACTTATTTGGTTATTTTGGAAGATTCAGTTTCACACAGGGTCGCTTGTTGACTCGAGTTTACCCATGTCGACTAGGCTGGTCAAACATGTGGATGTGCTGACCTAAATTTGATCAGTCGGATGTCAGATCTGTTGATTTAGAAGAGTTTAAATCTAAATTTTCTCACTAAATATTAAATCTAGAGGTCTTCCATCATTGTAGAGATGCGGGTACCTTTCTAACGTTGATTGTTCTCAACTGATTACAGTGGTTTGATTGTATCAGGAAGGTATAATCACTCTATTAGCATTTGATGCTCTGAGGTAGAGATGGGGTTAGGCCCAATAACTATTAGGTGAAGGTCCCAATGATGGCTTTGCATCCGCTGGTGAATAATGGGTCTAACTTAACTAAGAAATGTGCCAACAACTATTAGGTGAGGCCACAGGACTTAGAGACCAAGCCCACTACATCTTGCTTAGTGAAGCAATGGATAAGGTATTGTCCACTCATTCATTTATGCTCACTAATAATTGTTAGGTGAGGTGCATATAGATCAGTGGAACCTTAGTACCTACTTGAAATCGATCGTGTATGGGTTTTCGTTTCTCCATCCGAGGAGTGTGGGAGATTCGAAAAAATAATGGGAGCTTTGTTTGTTGTTAAAGTTCCTAGAACAAATATTTATAAGTATAAATATCTAACTAAAAACTATTTTCTCTGCAAATAACCACGTCAAGTTCCAACCCTTTGGCTCGTATCCTCGATACCAATAGGTTGTTCGATACAAACTAGAAAAATTAGATCCAAAATTTAGAATTATTCTCAATTTTGAAAAACTAACCCATGTCCTTGATCAGGATGCACTTGTGTTACCAGCTAGTCCATCTCCTGATCAATGAGCCACACTTGAGAAGTGGATGGATGAGGGCAATAAGGTGAAGTGTTACATTCTAGCATCCATGTCCAATGATCTTAGCGATAGCATGAAGATATGAAGACTGCCAAAGAGATGCTGACTCACCTGTAAGAGTTGTACCATAAGCAGAGTTGCATAGCTCGCTTTGAGGTCTCTCAAAGACTATTCAAAGTAAAAATGCATGATGAGTAGTCCATCAATGATCATTATTTGACAATGATCAAGGACATCGAGGAGCTTCAGAAGCTCGGGATGAACATGGACAAGGAATTACAGGTAGAGTTGATCCTCCAGTCTCTTCTTGATTTGTATGGATAGTTCATTATGAACTACCATATGAATAAGATTGATAGCACTTTGCCTGAATTGCTGAATATGTTGGTGATAGTTGAGAGCACCATGAAAAATTCAAGGGGTATGGTTCTGACTGTGGAGTGGGCTTCCTCTAAGAGAAAGTCTTCTTTCAAGAAGAAGAAGAAGAAACCTGCGAAGAAGCAAAAGAACGAGGTCAAACCCAACAAATAGGTTCTAAAGAAGGCTAACGATAAAGGAAAGTGTTTCCATTGCAATATTGAAGGTCACTGGAGAAGAAACTGTCCGGCCTATCTGACAACTATCAAGAACAGGAAGAAGGATGGGCCTTCTAAAGGTACATCTGACTTGTTCGTAATTAAAACTAATCTAACAATTTCCTCTTCTTCTAGTTGGATTCTAAATTTTGATTCAAGTACTCATTTGTGCACCTCTATGCAGGGTCTTGAAGAAGTTAGAGGGCTGAGGAAAGGCGAGATCACTCTTCGGATTGGCAATGGAGCAAAGATTGCTGCTATGGCCGTCGGGACCTACCCTCTACAATTATCATTAAGAATTAGTTTAATTTTGAAAGATTGCTATTATGTACCTGTAGTCAGTACAAATTTAATTTTCATATCTATGCTGGCATAGGATAATTATAATTTTCATTTCAATAAAGATATGTGTTCAATTTATTTTAGAAATAAAGTTGTTACACGTACTTTCTTGATTGATGGTCTTTATCATTTGCATATGGATATGAGTGTCAATATTAACGAGCAAACTGTGAATGCATAGGATCTAAGAGACTTACAGATAGGATTAGCCAAAAGTATCTATGGCACCTTAGGCTAGGCCATATAGGAGAGGACAGACTCAACAAACTAGAGAAAGATGGCCTTCTTGGGCCATTAACTTTCAAGTCTTATCCAGTTTGTGAGTCCTATCTTCAAGAAAAATGGCTAATCTACCCTTTATGGGATAAGGAGAAAGGACCAATAAGATATTAGTCCTGGTACACGCTGACGTGTATGATCCATTCGATGTACAAGCTAGGGGTGGCTATGTCTACTTCATAACTTTTATTGATGATTATTCATGGTATGGGTTTGTATATTTGATGCATCATAAGTCTAAAATCTTTAAAAAGTTTATAGATTTCAGACATGAAGTAGAAAAATAGATCAAAAAATTTATAAAGATTCTTCGATCAGATCGAGGAGAAGAATACTTTAATGAAGAATTTCAAGCCTATCTCAAGGATAATGATATAGTCTCACAGTGGACACCTCCAAGGATGTCTCAACTCAACGAGGGATCTGAAAAGAGGAATCAGACCTTGTTAGATATGATCCGGTCCATGATGAGCTTCACAACCTTCCTGTCTTTCTCTGGGACATGCATTACTTTCGGCGATTCATATTTTGAATTGAGTTTCCTCTAAATTTGTTCCTACCACACCATACGAGTTATGACATGATAAGAAACCAACTTTTGTGTACCTCAAGATTTGAGAATGTCCGACCTATGTGAAATGACAGTAGGGGATAAGTTAGAGGCTAGATCCTTTAGAGCTCACTTTATAGGGTATCCTTAAGTACTTGAGAAAAATTAAGAATTTATTGTTGGTCTTTAGTGGAGGATTGGAGCTGAAAGTTGAGGGATCACCGATTCAGACTTCATGATCGATGTCGATGATAAAAAGTCTATATCAGGGTGTATCTTTTTGTATAATAGTGGCATGATTAGTTAGAAGAGTTTCAAATAGTCGATCATTATAGATTTGATCATGGAAGCTGAGTATATCACCGTATTTGAAGCTACTAAGAAAGCCTTTTGGTTCAAGAAGTTTATTGTAGAGCTGGGTGTGATACCATCAGATGCTATTACATTGCACTGCGACAACAATGATACCATAGTCCTTGCTAAGGAGCCCAGGTCTTACTAGAAGTCCAAGCATATAGAGTGGTGGTTTCACATCATATGCGAATACCTCAAGAAGAAGTTCATTGAGGTGCAGAGAGTCAACTACATACATAACGTGGCAGATCTACTGACCAAGTCTTTTAGCTAGCAAAAGATCGAAGCTCACCTTAAGAAGATGGGTCTTAGGTATATGACCAATTGGCTTTAGATCAAGTGGGAGTTTATTAGATATGTGCCCTAGAAGTTAATTATTAGCTGACATATTTTGTAATTTTAAAATTTAATTTTGTGCTTGTAATATTTTTATATTAATAAAGAGTTTTTTTTTTCAATCATGTTTATGTGTCCATGATTTGTCTTAAAAATTAACAAAGATAATTTTTGTATATTCTCAAGATGTTGAAAATTTGAGACATACATTAATTAGTGGTTAGTTTTTAAATGCTCCGATTAAAAAATCATCATGGAGGACAGTGATCAATCCATTCAAGATCGATGCAAATTTTCAGCTCCCTTGTGGGCAGATGAGTCTCGAGTCTGCAGTATTGGGACACTGGGGTGAGAGTGTGGGTGGTTGTTAGAGAACAACTTGCACTGAGTGTGACCAACATGAGAAATCACTTGGATATCTACTCACTTGTCAGTGGTTGACTCGATGCTACAGTGATGTGAGTGGGCCTTTGACCTGCGATGTCATCGGCTATTCACAGCGAGGTTACTGAGTTTGACTGCACGTTCTCTTGATCCCTAGCCATTCAAGCTCTTGCTGTGTATGTTGGCTACCATAGTTTTAGGTTCACTGTTAGGAGTAGGATGCATCTAGATGGAATCTATCACCCTTGATAGAAAAGGAGAAGTCCTATACGATTTGCGAGACTGAGTTTAGAAAATTTTTGCCCAAAGCAAGTGTGAATACTAAAAAAAAGTTTTTATAGGATTCACAAATGAATTCGGGTAGAGTCAATCTAGCATATGATTGATGATGAGGTCTGACGAGTTCTCCATGACCTACATCAAGTCGGGACTCATGATAGAAGGACTGAATCAATGATAACTGTATTTAGAGATTTACACTTTCATTCTACTGGATTGCCATTACATACTGCTAGGTGTCACTGATAGATTGTGGGACTTACGAGCAATATTTTGATGATCGATGACACTCGAAGGATGGAGCTAGAATTGTTTCAATCTATTGAAAAGAGTTTCGATGATATTGTGATGGAGATCATAATATGTCTCACTATCAGAGAGAATGAAACCTATAGGTCACACATTAAGGAATTTAATCTTGAATTTATCAATTGAACTTGTGAAGTTCTAATTGGATTAGGATCTATTGAAATCCTATTGAGTTTGAGAGAACCATGCTAGCATATGGTTAAACCTAATTCTTCTTTGGATTATGATTTCTTATTAGATAAGGATTGGATCAAGTCCATTGTCTTGAACCTAATCTAAATCCATTTTGATTTGGATTTAGTAGGGCACCTATTTATGGGTCTAAAAGGATTGGATTAAGTCAATGAGTTAGCTAACTAATCTCTTATTTTTTTCCTTATTATTTTCTTATATGATGTAAAAATTATTGAAAAGAAGAGATGGCACCTGCCCTTGGATAGGGCATGAGATAGAGAGAGGGGCTCACTTCCTCTCTTGCTTAGGTGTGGAAGGAGAGAGAGAGGGGCCATACCCCCTCTCTTGTAAATGAAAACCCTAAGGGGGTGCCAAGTGTTGATGCCCCAACTACCTACTTAATACTTCATGTGGCTCCCTCTCATCTTGCCTTATAAGATGAGGGCGCCACATCCACTTGACCTTTGAAGCAAGGGCCTTTCCAATTAGGTCTAGTTTTCTTAAGAAGAAGATCAGATTAAAGGATAAGAGACTTCATGAGATAAGATCTAACCTTTTTAGCCTGATTGGATAACGATTTGGAATTAAGAAAGATCTATTTAAGGAGATGGTCTCCTAGAGTTTCATTATTATTGAATTTTGAGAATTCAAAACTCCTCCACTCTTTCTCCATGCCTCCTCCCCTCTTCTTCCTCTCTTTCCAATGCCCAAGGGTTGGGCATCCATCATCCCATGCGTCTGGGTTGAGAGGAGTCTCTTCTACAGCAAGGAACAAGGAGAAAAGGCTGCAGTTCAAGGGTTGTGATTGTAATCAGAGATCAATAGTTGATCAAAGTTCAAAGGGGCTAAGATCCTATATAGAGAAGAAGGATCTACCACAAAAAGAAAGATTCAAGGTTGATCCTGAGAGATACCTGTAGAGATCGAATACATGTGCAGCTCAAGAAATTTTGGATCTAAGATCATCAATAGCAGTGTATTTCAACCCATGCAAAGTTATTGAGATTCGATCTCATCTTTATTTTAATTTTCAGATTATATGCATGTCTTTATTCCTAAGCTCGGGTAGGATTAGATGAGATCTAATGTATATGGGGTTAAAGGATTTAATCCGATTCATTTTCACTGCTCTTCAAAAGATTTTTGAAATCTATACATGCATCCTATCCAATTTTCTAACATAATGATACCGATCAGACTGGCACATCCTATGTATATTCGATAGAGAGGGTAGTTGATCTCATAATCACTTATGTGGTGATACTAAAATAAGGATATGGATGCTCATTAGAGAATGAGTTCACTAAATTGACCTATGAGAGAACATCTGATGGAGCCTTATTTGTATGTCAGCTGGTTGTTCTCTAGTGGGAGTTGTGCAAATGATCCTTAGATCTGAGATCACCATGATATCTTGTGTACATAAATCCATATTTTGGTTCATTCCCTAGCTTGGTTCTCTAATCCTTGTGTGAGGTGTTCTGGATATGGTGAAGTATGCATGGAGGTTATGAGTGGTCAATAAGAGATCGATCACTCCTAATAAGGAGAGCGAACATCCTATGTGATCTCATAGGTCGATGATTCGAGAAATCATTGGTCAACATAGGATGATAATTAAAAAGAGATTTTGATGTATCATTAACTGAATCATCATCTTTTAATCAAGATATATATAGATGAGCATTTGGAGTTGATATGATTCCATATCCATAGCTCATTTGAGATGTTATATGATTGAAGGATTGAATTACATAGTAACATACCACTGAAAGATAATTTTGATATTTTCATTAAATTTTATCTCTTTCAGATAGTCATAACACATTGCTAGACATCAATCTTGACTTGTAGACTCACAAGAATTAAAGAAGTTTAATTCAAAAATTAATTAGAAAGAATTCTGATTAATTGGTGTAATTAGACTGACCTAATCTAATTGGATTAGGATTAGGTCAAGAGCCTGATTCTACTGCTGGCTAGATTTGGAACCCAATGGATCACACACTTTGGGATTTAATCTTGTTCTGATTTAATTAGGATTTAATGTAAATCCTAGGGGTTAATTTGATATGCTAGTATATTGTGTTAACCCAAGTTCCCAATTAAGTTAAGTTCAAAATGTTTGAGCTAGACCTAACCTATAGCCTTGAATCTAATTGGATTTGGTTGGTTCCTTTACTTAACATGGAAGAGTTCCATGTGAGAAAGGACTCCTCCACACCACATATCTATTTTCCATGCCTAAAGTAAATAGGAATAATTTATTTTGACGCAAGAGAGAAGGATGAGTTCTCCACTGTTAAGACTCTTAACAACTTGCCTTAATTGCCATTTACTTCATGCAAATGAAAGAATAGTACCCTAAAATCCAATCGCATAGAGATGTGATGGGGACTTTTTTTGTGATATCTTTCTGCTCATTTGCATAACATTAGTAATTTTATTCATGAGGTATTATGTTTTATCATTTGCTGCATCATATTTTCATGATTATAATAAACCTCATAGATTAGAATAATGATTTTAGGATCATGATGAGATCATGCTAGTGAGATCTAAAATCTTGATAGCTTTAATATAAAATATTCTCAGTCATTGGATCATTGAGTCAGAGATCGATGATATCGATAAGACTGGTACATCCTATATATGCTCGATGGAGAGGGTGGTTGATCTCATAATCATTTGTGTAGTAACACTAATACAAGGATATAAGTACTTATTAGAGAATGAGTTCACTGAACTGACCTGCATGAAGAATATTGATGGAGCCTTACAGCATGTCAATAGATGGTTCTTCAGTAAGAGTGGTGCATGTGATCCTTTGACCTGAGATCATCATAGTACCTTATGTACATGGATCCTTACTTTGGTTTATTCTCTAGCACACCACTTTGAGATGTGTGTGGAATATTCTGGATATGGTGAAGTGTGCATGGAGGTTGTGAGTGGTCAATAAGAAATCGGTCACTCCTTGTAGGAGGAGAGAATATCCTATTGATCTCATAGGATGATGACTCTGAGAGTCTCTGACCAGAGTAGGGATGAACAGTAGAAAAAATTTTTACTAGTTCATCAATCGAGTCATCATCATCAGATAGAGATACATATGGATAGGTATTTGAGCTTGATATATTTTCATGCCTATGATCTTTTGGAATATTGTGTGATCGAAAGATTGAACTACATGGTAACTCACCATGGAAAGATAATTTTGATATTTTTATCAAATTTTAAATCTTTTAGATAGTTATGACATATTGCTAGACATCAATCTTGACTTGTGGACTCATCAAAATTAAAAGAATTTAATTCAAGAATCAATTAGGAAGAGTTCTAATTGATTGAGACTCTTAAGCTGACCTAATCTAATCGGATTAAAGTTATGTTATGAGTCTGGGTCCACTGCTGGCTAGATTTGGAACTCAATGGATCACACACAATAAAAATTAGTCTTGGTCAAATCTATTTAGATTTATTATAAATCTAATGTGTTAATTGAATTGCTAGCACATGAATTAACCTAAGTTCCCAATTAGGTTCAGTACAAAAGTGTTTGTGCTAACCTTAACTTGTTGCCTTGACCTAATGTGATTGGGTTTGAATCTATAATTAAATAGGTGGTCTATCTAGTTTTTAATGGAAGAGTTTCATATAAATAAACCTCCTCCACACCATTCACCATGTAAGAAAAAATGGCACACCTCATTTATTTTGGCATTAAAAAGGAAGAGTCTTTCTTAACGTGGTATCTTAAATTTCTTACCAAGTTTACACATCCCTTTTTAATTCCTCATGTCATGGGATAGCCCTTGGGATTAGGGCACAAATAAGAAGGAGGAGTCCTTCTTTTGGAAGAAAATTGAACGCCACAAAATAAATGAGATGCCACATTTTTTGGATGATATGGTAGAGTCCTTAATTTCATGGACTCTTTGTTTTCTCATGCAATTTCCTATCCCACACGCCATATAATGGCATTTTGATTTTTCTAAGTAGAGGAAGAGTCCTTCTGCTGATGAAACACTTCTTATTCCACACCATATTCATTGGGTTTACATGCTAAAGTTTATTGTTACCATGTAATGCATGTGGAACACCAAGAGTTGGCATCCCATTGTATCACCCCTCCTTTCCTATATAAAGGGGGTGCTACATCATGCTTCTACATGCCATTTTGGGCTATAGTTAGGCATGGGAATGAGAGAAAAATAATGGGAAAAAGTTTGAGAAAAGATAAAGAAAAGGAAGAGAGAAAAATAGAAAGGAAGGGATGAGAAAAAGGAAAACATGAGATGCTTGTCCTAAAATCAGATTGTTCATGTGTTGAACATATAATTTGATTTGTGTGTGGTGAGATCTTTTGAGGAAGGATTCTTAAAGAGATCCTAGTAGAGATCATGAAGGCATACAAGTAGTAGTGCAACTCATTCTTGTGAAAGACGATCGGCATCACACTTAGAAAGAAGGTTGCAGCACCATGTCAAATTGGGAAGGGTCCTGATCAATCCCATGTGGATCAATGTTGGAGGGCTTCTACTTTGAAGTCTTGTGGAGATCTCAAGATTATCAGTTCATAATTTTCATGATGGTATATGACTTCTGATCTTCTCTTGTTATGCATGCTTATGATATTTGATTGCAAATATCAAGGTGTTCCTAGGACTTTTGAGTTTCGGTACTCTAGTTTAATTGTTAAACCTTATTTCAATTATTGAATGCTTGTAAAAATTTTTAAAATTTATATTTCACTACATCATCAGAATCCAATAGTGATACCAGAGCCACCCTTGATTGATTCAATCAAATTTCATGTTATTTTTGTGATATGGATTAGATCCAGTTCAAACTATATCAAAATCAGATTTTCTAATTGATGTTTTGTTGATGTTCTTGATGTATTTTTATAAATGATAAATATTATCAATCCATGATCAAAATTTAGATATAAAATTTTATGTTCTTTAGACTTGTGTGACAAGTTTAAGAGTAGATCCCATAATCTAATTTTCGATAAAATTGAAATCCAGTGCATGTGATGTGTGGAGCCTTGGAATGCTACATGTTGGGTATAAAATACCCCCCGGCCGAAGTTTGTAAAAGACCGACCCTTCCAGGACTTTTTCGGCTTTCGACTTTGTGTGGCATCTCTCTGAACCCCCTCGGCCATCCGAGCTTCCAGACTTCCCTGACAATGAGCTTCTCCATCCATCTACCGGGCCACTCCATAGGCTCTCTAGGCCTCACTATCAGCCGACCTTCTAATGTGATCAACTATTCTCCAAACTTCTTCCGGACTTCGTCAATATCGAGCTTCTTCGACAATGAGATTTCTACAGTAATCAGACTCCATCTAAGTTTTATGATGGTCGACCGCCTTTAGGATTCCAACCGGACTCCTATGAGAGCCGAACTTCTACTACGAGCGGTCTACTCCGAACTCCTACAGGGGCGGTCTACCCCGGATCTCTACTGTAAACAAATTCCATTCGAGCCTCTATTGTAAACATATTTCTTTCGAACTTCTATTACAGGTAGACTTCAGCCGAGCTTCTTTGTAGCCAGATCCCAGACGAGCTTCTACAATGGGACAGGACCCACCGGCCAGGTCGCTACTCCGAGCTTCTACAATAAGCGGTCTCCTTTCAGCCTTCTACAAGAATCAGACTTCGTCTGAACTTCCATAGTGGATGGATATCGGATGAGCTTCTATGATGGACGGACTCCGACAGCTAGATTTCTACAACGATCAATCGCCTTCGATGTCTGCCGAACCTCCCCAAGCCATCCGAAGTCCACCACCGGCCGACCCTCCGCCAGATTCTTTATGAAATCAGACTTTTCTGATAGATCCAGATGAGCTTCTACATCAGACGGATCCCAGATGGACTTCTCTAGCAATCAGACTCCTACCGAACTTCATCGATGAAAAGTCTCCATCCGAGCTTCTACGGTAGATGACTCCCACCTGTAGTATCAGCACCTAAGGTATCCGACAATGGTAGACTCATCAGCAGCTTTGAAAACATCTGAGCTTCTCCTAGATCGATGGATAGAGAGCCGTTCCGCTCCATCAGATGTCCCAACTGAGCTCCAGCCGACAATGGCCACTACCCTGCTCCACTCACTGTAACAGATTTCACGTGGCTCCACTACTTTCTGGCAAGTCACAACAATGGCCACTACCCTGCTCCACTCTCTGCAACGGATTTCGCGTGGCTCCACTACTTTCTGGCAAGTCACGACAACGGACACCACTCCACTCTCCGGGCTCTACCACTCTCTGGCAAGTCGCGACAACGGACACCACTCCACTCTCCGGGCTCTACCATTCTCTGGCAAGTCGTGACAACGGACACCACTCCACTCTCCGTAACAAACTCCACGTGGCCCTGGATGACCCCTGACGCCACTACTCTCCGTAACAAATACCGTGCGGCTCTGAACGGCCCACTACCAGGTGGTTATAGATGTCGCTGTCAATCAGTTGCACTCTCCATCTATAAAAAGGGACCCCAGATACGTTCTTCTCTAAGCTCTAAACTCTATCCCAAAACTCTGCTAAAATTTCCACTCGAGCACTCCATTTCTGTTGAGGCAAAGTACTGACTTGAGCATCGAAGGGTCTTGTCGGAGTACCCCCAACTCCGATTTAGACTTTCCTTGCAGGTTCCAGCGGCGACCGCGGTCATCTCAACTCTAGCAACTCCAGCTTCGATGGAATTCTGCACCAACAGAATTGGCGCTAGAGGAAGGGCGTGTCTTTGCAGTACCCTTGTTCTTAAAGGAGTGCTCAACAGGACTGTCTTCGATCATCTTCTCCGACGTCCTCTTCTCCTTCTCCTACTAGATCTCCACCTGATGCCTCCCCGAAAGGCATCCACCAGGCGATCCACGGCCTCCACGGCCAGATCTCAAGCTCTGGCCTTGCCTCCACTTTTTCAGGCTCCTCCTCCTCCGATAACGATGGTCAGTATGGAGTAGTTCGGCCTACTGGATCAACAGGTCAGAGGCCTCATCGAAGCAGTGCAGGCCATGCAGCAATAGTCGCAGGCATCAGTGTGATTGGTAAGAGCATCGTCGGAGTTCCAAAATCCGACAGTAGGGCAGGCCACCTGGGCCAGTCATCCTATCTTCCCCAGAAAGGAGAATCCAAGGATGGAGAGCCCTCAATCTGATCATGATTCTACTCCTGGAGGATCCCTACCTCCACTCTACCAGAAGACCCTCGAGACTCACAGTTGAGAGGACCTCCTGGATCGAAGGCTCTAGGAGATGAACCGACGGATCAAAGAGCTCCGCCATGCTCCCCCTACTTATGGTGAGGACATCTGTACTGATCCTCCTTTCTCTCAAATGATCATGTAGGAACCGATCCCGCCAAACTTCAAGCTCCCCCAATTGAAAGCTACGATAGGACCTCGGATCCGGTTGACCACTGGAGGCCTTTCGGACAATGATGCTGCTCCATGGCGTGCCAGACGCCATCTTGTGCCGAGCTTTTCCATCTACTTTGAAGGGAGCAGCAAGGAACTGGTACTCGACACTGAAGTCGGGTACTATCTTCTCCTTTGATCAGATGAGCCACCAGTTTGCGGCTCATTTTGTTAGCAGCCAGCATCCCCAGAGAGGTTCGGAGTCCCTTATCAACATCAAGCAAAAGGAGGGAGAATCCATCTGAGCCTACGTCAACCGCTTTAATGTCACCATGCTGGAGGTCTGAAACTTGGACTAATCGATCGCGATGGCTGCCCTGAAGGGCGGTCTTCAAAAGAATGATCTTCTATTTTTTCTGAAAAAGAAATATCCCAGGGACTTTGCTGATTTGTTGGCTCGGGCCGAAGGATATGCCCGAGCAGAAGAAGCCTTCAAGATGAAGGATGAGGAGACCGTGAAGCAGTAGGAGGTGGGGGACTCTAGCAAGTCGCAGTTGAAAAAGGGCTGAGTGAAGCTCGGCCACATTCTCGAACTCCCTTTGGACACAAGCGTATCCAGACTCCTCCCCGAGCTCGTAGGCAGAGGAGCCCAGACCACAGAGTTCGACGGAGCTCTCCTCGAAAAGATTCCACAGCTATGCTCCTCTCAATGCATCGAAAACTCAAGTGCTGATAGAGGTCAGGGAGCAGCTGCCAAGATCGGAAAGGATGCACACACACCCCGAAAAGTGCAATCCTAACAAGTTCTGCCTCTATCATCGTGACCATGGCTACAACACGGAGGAGTGTATCCAGCTTCGAGACGAGATCGAGGAGCTCATCAGATGAGGTCGGCTCAACAGATTCATTCGACGCCGACCTGAAGGTAGGGAAGACCGGCCTAGGGCCCTGCCGCAGCCGGAGCCATCAAGAGGGAGGAGCAGCCTGAAGATTGGCCTCCGATTGGGATTATCAACTCCATCTCAAGAGGACTCCGATGGAGAGTGTTGCTCCTAGATTGATTTTGATGATTACAAAGCAGATTGAAGGGATACAAATAATTTTAAAATGAAAAAATCCTTATGCTCTTCAAGGGCAAAATTGTAATTTCACTAAAATCCTGATTTGATAGTACCATTTGGTAGAACAAATGATTTGAAATCTATTGGTGAAAATTTATTGTGTTTGGACTTATATTTTTGAAGTTATGAAGGTTTGAAGTGCATGAGTCGACTCATGAGTCAACTCATGGCACTGTGAGCTGATTGGCACGCAAAAATTCTCCTTGGCATGCTAGTTTTCTGGCTTGGCACGACCTGTGAGTCGACTCATGAGTCGACCCACAAGGCATGAGTCGACTCATGAGTCGACCCCTGCTAATTTGAGCCAAGAATTTCCAGAAACGCATTCTCTGGTTTTTGCAACAGAGGTCGACTCATGAGTCGACCCCTGAAGCATGAGTCGACTCATGAGTCGACCCCTGCGACGGGAAATGTCAGCAACGGCTATTTTTTTGCCCGTTTTAATTGCCATTTATGCTTCCTAAAAATCCTTTAACGGCTCTTTATCTACCTAAATTATTTTCTCTTGCTTCTAATGCTACAAAATGCTTTAAATGGTGAAAGAAATTGCAGATTAAATAGCGGATCAAATGTGAAATCAAAAGAGACGAAAAAGAGAGAAGAATAGAAGAAAGGATACGAAATTTGCAAGAAAAATCCTGAGATCAACGAAAAATCCTAAAAGAAAAAGAGAGAGGATCCACAATATACCAGTGAGATTGTGAAAGAGAAAAGCAAGATCTTTCAAGGAGAGAATTCTTCATGCCTATTGTTTCAACCTTGATCTAGAGATCGTTTCAAAGCTTTCAAGAGATCTTCAATCAACAATCAACCTCTTCTCAAGCATTCAAGCGTTCATCCACTTTGAGAAAATCCGAAAAAGGGGTTCTTCATTTGAGTAAAGCTTTTATTGTTATATTCGCTCATTTAAAGGAGCTGTTATTGTATTAATTTGTGCTCTAAATTTTCTAACTCTTTGTGAGTTTTTGTTCTTGTTTTTGGAGGATTTCCAAAACAAGGAAAGGTTGATCCGAACCTGAAATCGGAGTGTTTTGGGTTTACTTGTACCCGGGAAACAAGTGATCTAGCTTGGGATAGCTAGTGTCGGAGTTTCCGATGTTTTGTATTCGGGTTGAATACAAAGGATAGTGGATTGAAATTCCCAAGTAGGATCTTGGGGAGTGGATGTAGGTGCAAGGTTAGCATCGAACCACTATAAATCCTTGTGTTTGTGGTGTGCTTTATCTCTTCACTTTATTTCTTTATTATATTCTTGCATTCCTGCCTTAGGTAATTAATATTGAATTAAAGTCTTTGTTTTGATCTTCATAAGTAATCTGTTGGGCTTAAATTTTTTAGAAACCCAATTCACCCCCCCTCTTGGGTTGCATAGCTGGGCAACAAGTGGTATCAGAGTCGGTGCTCTAGCCCTTCTTTGATCTAATAATCAAAGAGCCAAAGATCTATGGCAACCCATGTTGGTATTTCTCTAGCCGAGGGGCAATCAACAAACCGACCTCCACTTTTCAATGGGTCTAATTACACCTATTGGAAAGCTCGGATGAAGATTTTCATACAAGCACTCGACTATGATATGTGGAGTATCATAGTGAATGGTCCTCACACACCCACCAAGATTATAGATGGTGAGGAGTCAACCAAACCCGAGAAAGAATGGGATGAGGTTGACAAGAAATTGGCACAATTAAATGCCAAAGCCATGAATGTTCTTTATTGTGCACTAGATGCAAGTGAATTTAATCGCATTTCTACTTGTGCATCTGCTAAAGAAATATGGAATAGGTTAGAAGTCACCCATGAGGGAACAAATCAAGTAAAAGAGTCTAAAATAAACATGCTTGTACATAAATATGAATTGTTCAAAATAGAGCATGATGAGTCCATAACTGCTATGTTTACTCGTTTTACTGATATAATCAATGGTTTAAAGAGTCTTGGCAAATCTTATACTAACAGTGAACTTGTAAGGAAGATTCTCAGGTCACTGTCAAGAACTTGGGAAGCAAAGGTGACTGCCATCCAAGAAGCAAAGGACTTGAACACTCTACCTCTAGAAGAGCTTCTTGGATCCTTGATGACTCATGAACTTAGCATGAAGCAACATCAAGAGGATGAAGTCAAAAAGAAAAGAACCATTGCCCTCAAATCCACAACTTCGCCTGATTATGAAATGGATGACTCTGAAGATGAAGATCAGGATGAAGAGATGGCTCTCATCACCCGAAATTTAAGAAGTTTCTAAGAAAAAGAAACAGGGGATGAGAAAGAAATTCACAAAAGGGGATCAAAGCAAAGAAAAGGAGAAAGATCAACCCCCTATATGCTACGAGTGCAAGAAGCCAGGACATTTTAGATCCGAATGTCCAAATTGAAGAAAGGTCCAAAGAAGTTCAAAAAGAAGGCAATGATGGCAACCTGGAGTGCGAGTGATGATTCAAGCTCCGACGAGGAAACCTCAACAGAACAAGCCAACCTGTGCCTGATGGCACATGAAAATGAGGTAACTTCTGAATCCACTAGTGAATTTACTTTTAAAGAATTGCTTGAAGCTCTCTATGATTCAATTGAGGAATTAAAGAAACTAGGGAAGAAAAATAAAGAGCTGAAATTGAAAAATCAGTCCTTAGTGAAACAAGCTGAAAATCTTTCAATTAAAAAATTCACCTTGATTCAAGAAAATCAAAACTTAAAGGATGAAATGAACAAGCTGAAATCTATAGTAGATAAGTTCACCTTAAGTTCAAACAAACTAAATATGATCCTTGAAAATCAGAAAGCTATATATGATAAGGCTGGACTTGGTTATAAACCCCTGAAGAAACAAAAATTTCTGAAGGATATTTATGTAAATTATTCAAGTAACAAGTCTACAAATATTACTTATTTTAAATGTGGAAGAATAGGACATAAATCATACACATGTCTTATTAACACATATGCAAACACAAAGAAAATATGGGTTCCAAAAGGAACCATTCTGACTAACCTGAAAGGACCCAAGAAAGCTTGGATACCTAAGACAGAAACGTGATCTTTGCTTGCAGGTGTGTCTAGCATCCCAAGAAGGAAACAGGAAATGGTATCTTGACAGCGGATGCTCGAGACACATGACTGGTGATGAATCACAATTCATCACGCTTGATGCTAAGGATGGAGGGATGGTCACCTTTGGAGATAATGGCAAAGGAAAGATCATCGGGATAGGTAACATTGGTATCACTCCCTCCAAATACATTGAGAATGTTTTATTAGTTAAAGGTTTAAAGCATAACTTACTTAGCATTAGTCAATTCTACGATAAAGGATATAAAGTAAGTTTTGAATCATCTGTTTGCATTGTGACGAGTCCTATTAACGATGGCATTAAATTTATAGGACATAGGCATGGCAATGTTTATATGGTAGACTTGAATGATTTAACTAAATTAGACATGCAATGCCTAGTTTCCTTAAATGCTAAAATAGATGAGACTAGTTGGCTGTGGCATCGTAGACTTGCATACATTAGCATGCATTCTCTCTCAAAATTAATTAAAAAGGATTTAGTTCTGGTTTGCCAAAACTGAATTTTGAAAAGGATAGAATTTGTGATGCATGCCAATTAGGTAAACAAACTAGAGTATCATTTAAATCCAAAAACACTGTTTCAACTTTTAGACCTTTAGAGCTCTTACATATGGATTTATTTGGACCAACTAAAACCACTAGTCTAGGAGGAAAACGATATGGATTTGTAATAATTGATGATTACTCTCGTTTTACTTGGGTTTTCTTTTTAGCTCACAAAAATGAAACTTTTCATATTTTCACTAAATTTTATCGAAAAGTTTCTAATGAAAAAGGGTTTTCAATTCAAAATATTAGAAGTGATCATGGAACTGAATTTGAAAATCAAGACTTTGAAAATTTTTGTGATGAAAATGGAATTGGCCATAACTTCTCTGCTCCTAGGACACCCCAACAGAATGGGGTAGTTGAACGGAAAAACAGAACCTTAGAAGAAATGGCCGTACCATGCTTTGTGAAAGCAACCTTCCAAAATATTTTTGGGCGGAAGCAATTAACACAGCATGTTACATTTTAAATCGTGCTTTAATTAGACAATTTTTAAAGAAAACCCCTATGAACTTTGGAAAGGAAGAAAACCAAATATTGCATATTTTCATGTTTTTGGTTGCCGATTTTTGTATTAAATAATGACAAAGAAAAACTTGGTAAATTTGATGCAAAATCAGATGAAGCAATCTTTCTAGGTTACTCCTCCACTAGTAAAACATTTAGAGTGTTCAACAAAAGAACTTTAGTAGTTGAGGAGTCCATACATGTTGTCTTTGATGAATCTAACGATCTTCCTTCAAGGAAGAATGAGGGTGTTGATGATGCAGATCCACTAATAGAAGGTATGAAGGAGTTCACTCTGAAAGATTCAGCAACTCCAAAAGACAAGGATCAAGAAGACGAACAAAATGAAAGAGGTGAAGAAATTCAAGAACAACCTCAAGGTACAAATGACCTACCCAAGGAATGGAGGTATGTTCACAACCACCCTAAGGAGTTAATAATTGGTGATCCTATGCATGGGGTAAAAACCCGTTCTTCACTTAGAGATGTACTTAATCATTGTGCATTTGTATCTCAACTTGAACCTAAAACTTTTGAAGAAGCTGAGAATGATCATAACTGGATTAATGCTATGCAAGAAGAACTTAATCAATTTGAAAGAAATAATGTTTGGACCTTAGTGAAAAGACCTAAAGATTATTCAATAATTGGTACAAAATGGGTCTTTAGAAACAAATTAGATGAGCATGGAAATGTAATTAGAAATAAAGCAAGACTGGTTGCTAAGGGATATAATCAAGAAGAAGGAATTGATTTTGATGAAACCTTTGCACCTGTTGCTAGATTAGAAGCCATTAGACTTCTACTTGCTTATGCTTGCTTTATGAAATTCAAACTATTTCAAATGGATGTTAAAAGTGCATTTTTAAATGGATATATTTCTGAAGAAGTATATGTAGAACAACCCCCTGGATTTGAAAATCATGCTTTTCCCAATCATGTCTTTAGATTAAATAAAGCTTTATATGGTCTAAAACAAGCACCTAGAGCATGGTATGAAAGGCTAAGCAAATTTCTACTAAATAATGGTTTCTCAAGAGGCAATGTAGATACAACCCTATTTATTAAAAGAAACCAAAATGATATGCTAATTATACAAATTTACGTTGATGACATAATTTTTGGGTCTACTAATGAATCCCTTTGTCAAGACTTTGCTAAGCTTATGCAGGGGGAGTTCGAGATGAGCATGATGGGAGAACTCACCTTCTTCCTCGGACTCCAAATCAAACAATCAAAAGAGGGAATCTCCATCACCCAAAGTAAGTACACCAAGGAACTACTCAAAAGATTTGGAATGGAGAACTGCAAACCAATTGGCACACCAATGAGTCCCTCAAGTAAGCTTGACAAGGATGATGAAGGTAAAAGCGTAGACTTAAAATACTACAGAGGTATAATTGGCTCATTATTGTATTTAACTGCAAGTAGGCCTGATATCATGTTTAGTGTTTGCTTATGTGCAAGATATCAATCTAATCCTAAGGAATCTCATTTGAATGCTGTTAAAAGAATCCTTAGATACTTAAATGGTACACAAACTATAGGGTTATGGTACTCTAAGGACTCACAAATTAATTTGTTAGGATATTCTGATACTGATTTTGCTGGATGTAAATTAGATAGAAAAAGCACAAGTGGAACTTGCCAATTTCTTGGAGTAAACCTAATCTCATGGTTTAGCAAGAAACAAAATTCGGTGGCACTGTCTACGGCTGAGGCCGAATACATTGCAGCCGGAAGTTGTTGTGCTCAAATCTTGTGGATTAAGCAACAACTCGAAGATTTTGGAATCAAACTTAATGAAACACCAATAAGATGTGACAACACAAGTGCCATAAATCTATCTAAAAATCCAATTCAACACTCAAGATCTAAACATATTGAAATAAGACATCATTTTATAAGAGAACTTGTTCAAAATAAAAATGTAATTCTTGAATATGTTTGCACTGAAAATCAATTAGCCGATATCTTTACAAAGGCCTTAGTGAGGATAGATTCTGTGAAATTAGAAGAAATCTAGGAATTCTAGATCCATTTGTCTGAAATTTCTCAATTTCCAAAGAATAGATGTCAAAATCTCTTAGAGATCAATTTTCAACATCTATCCTGGTCCCAAAAGCTCAGATTTATCACTATAAAAACTTATCATTGAGCAAAATTCCTTCTCCCAAAATTTTGAATTTTTTTGGAATTTATTTGCATTTTTTCTGAATTTCTGAACTTCATGAGTTGACCCCCATGAGTCGACTCAATGGCAAACTTGTAAATCCCACCAACTTTCAACGGGTTCATTGTTTTTATAAGGGTTACTGTTTGTGAGACGACTCATCTTCCCATCGTTCTTCTTCCAAAAGCCGTCTTCTCCAACTCTTCTTGCTCCAAATCCAAGGATAATTCTGAGGCAATTCTCCCTCCTACTCTCCACCAAAAATCGCCTCCTTGGAAAAGAGATTTCTCGTGCTTTCTGCATTGCTCGATGCGGTTGGAACGTGCCCTAGCACTTCATCGAACTTCCAAAATACACTTCTTTTCTCCACTAAAATTCCTCTTTACTCTCTTGTGATTCTCCTCATCTAAATTCAAGTCTTCTTGTCTGCTACTTTATTGGATATGGCTCCAAAAATGAAACTTCCCAAAGAAGGAAATCAATCCGTGAGCCTGAGAAAATTGTCCGAAAGAAAAGGCATGCTCAGTCTTCCAGTGTTCCCGCTCCAGTTTCAGTACCTGCTCAAGGTCCCTCTCAATCCTCCATAAGCCCCAGTATAAATCTTCTTTCTGATAGAAAAGTAGAAACCGGGAAAAATATAGATTTTCGATTCTTTGAGAAAGAAGGCTTTACTTTTGCTACTAAGATCAAAAATCAAGGATGGGAACTTTATTGCTCTCTTAAGGAAGTCACCTATGTTGATCTAGTTAGAGAGTTCTACCAGAACCTAAATTATGGAAATGGGTCAGTGACTTCAACAGTCAAGGGGATTGACATATGCTTGGATTCTAGGATATTGGGAGAAATACTTCAGTTGCCTAGTGAAGGATACTCATATATGGAACTCCCAATTAAAGAAGAAGGGATCAGAATTATCTTAGGAGAAACTTTTTCAGGAAGTTTAAACAAATTGGAAGCAAAGCTATTATCCATTGAGATAAGAGTCCTACATCAGATTGTAACAAAACTCTTCTTTCCTAGGAGTGGTAGACATGACTTACTTTCCGGCAGAGATATTTGTGTCATGTTTCATATCATCACTCAGACCCCCCTAAACCTCCCTGCACTTATGATAGAGGCCATGAGAGAAACTTTGAATAGATCCAAGGCACACTTGCCTTATGGTATGGCCCTTACTAGAGTATTTAGGAGGTTTGGAGTTAGCTGTGAGGGGGAGACACCTACCAAGCTCTCACATGTGGACACTCTCAACCAACACAGCCTGCATCGAATGGGAATTACAAAGACTGTTGGTGGTTGGATCAAGGGCTCTGAAGAAAGAGCTGAGGAGAGAGCTGAGGAAAGAGCTGAAGACAGAACTGAAGGCAGAGTAGAAGAAGAAGGTCCATCTTCTCCTGTACATGACTTCAGGGCAGCTTCACCAGATACCCAGTTCATTCCTGATACTGAGGCTGGCCCTTCTGAGTTTACTAGGATGCCCACACCAGTGTATCAGCCAGAGAGCAGAGCACCTCATTCAGAGTTCAGACTGGCTGATGATCAGATCGAGCATATTTCACAGCGTGTGGCTTCTTTGCTGTCTAGCCAGTGGAGTAGTACTTCTTTTGCACCTGGAGCTACCTCTTCTGATCAGACCATTACTCCCCACATCTCCACTGTATTTCAGATGATTTCAGATCAGTCCGTCAGGATACAGCAGCTTGAGGACACAGTCTGGAGACTGACTGGCAGAGTTCTTGACTTGCAGGGGCAAGTCCTTGCATTGGCCCATCCCCAGCCACAGGAGTCTACTATTAAGGTCACAGACCTCACTGCAGAGGCTGGCAGGCTCAGAGGAGCACTAGAAGGTGGATATGAATTACTGAGGAAAGAGATTCGAGGATCGAGTGAGCATGCTACCACCCAGTTCACTGCTCTACTTCAATCTATTTCCAGAGCACTGAACGTACTTGATTCTATCAGACTCATGGTATCAGCCCTAGCATCTCAGCGTTCTCAGCCACCCAGTTCATCTCGTTCTCCTGCTCGTGCCAGAGGCAGACGGGGTAGAGGACGCACTTCTGATCCATCATCTCCTCACCCTATATCTGATGACTCCGATCATTGACTTATCTTGATCTTAACTAGGTCCTAGGAATTAGTATCTTGTTCTAGGATCTATACCTTGGGGCCATGTATTGACATTTGCTGGTTGAATTTTATGTATTGAAAAAATTATGATATTAATGGAATCATCTTTTACCTATATTTCTACCTCTTTGTAATGATATCGATCATATTTTGGTTATATATTTTCTTCTTGTTGAAATATTGTCTTCTCCTTGCTGTTGTTTGCTGTTGATAATTGCTATATTAAGGGGGAGCAAACATCTGTGAAAAACTCTAAAGAGGAAGAAATTAAAGAATATTTCAGAAAAAGAAAAGGAAGAGTTAACTATGTTTGATGATGTCAAAAAGGGGGAGAAATTAAACAAAAACAAAAATTGAAATTAGACAAAAAGCAAAACCCTAAATTATGAGAAAAAAAAAGGGGGAAAAATTAAACAAAAATAAAGATTGGAGAGATTAAAACAAATATTGGAGAGATTAAAATAAATATTGGAGAAATTAAACAAAAACAAGGATTGAAAGATTAAACAAAACTTTGAGAAATTTGGTATCGAAATTTGGTATCAGACAGAACTTAAACAAAAAGTTATCCATCAAAAGCAAAATCATAAGTACAATGCAAATAAGTATTTTTATGCTCTGATATATTTCAAAATTCAAACTTGCTCTGATACATCTTTTGAAATTTTATTCACCTTGATACATCTTAAGAAATTTGTTTTACTCTGATACACCCTACAATTTCTTTTAACTTGCTCTGATACATGATAAAATTTAATCCGATACAGTGTGAAGTTTCTCTGATAAATTATAACATTTGATCTGATACAGTGAGAAAGTTTCTCTGATATATATTTTTTTTACTCTGATACAGTGTGAAATTTTCTCTGACATTTGCTCTGATACAGTGTGAAATTTTCTCTGACATTTGCTCTAATACACTGTAAATTTTTCTGATATATTATAAAATTTTCTTGCTCTGATACATTATAAAATCTTTTCTGATATCATTGTAAAAATTATTTTTCTTGCTCTGATACATTGCAAAAGTTATTTATCTTCTCTTGCTCTGAATGATCTAATACCCTTTTCAAATCTTTAAAAAATGGACAAACTATTTTTACATTTATATTACATGCCAAAAGAATCATACTCTTTTCAAGCATATACACCTATAATGGATTCTTTTGAAATTAATGCATTAACATAAGTATTTTTGTTCAAATGTTTTGTCATCATCAAAAAGGGGGAGATTGTTGCTCCTAGATTGATTTTGATGATTACAAAGCAGATTGAAGGGATACAAATAATTTTAAAATGAAAAAGTCCTTATGCTCTTCAAGGGCAAAATCATAATTTCACTAAAATCCTGATTTGATAGTACCATTTGGTAGAACAAATGATTTGAAATCTATTGGTGAAAATTTATTGTGTTTGGACTTATATTTTTGAAGTTATGAAGGTTTGAAGTGCATGAGTCGACTCATGAGTCAACTCATGGCACTGTGAGCTGATTGGCACGCAAAAATTCTCCTTGGCACGCTAGTTTTCTGGCTTGGCACGACCTGTGAGTCGACTCATGAGTCGACCCACAAGGCATGAGTCGACTCATGAGTCGACCCCTGCTAATTTGAGCCAAGAATTTTCAGAACGCATTCTCTGGTTTTTACAACAGAGGTCGACTCATGAGTCGACCCCTGAAGCATGAGTCGACTCATGAGTCGACCCCTGCGATGGGAAATGTCAGCAACGGCTATTTTTTTGCCCTTTTAATTGCCATTTATGCTTCCTAAAAATCCTCTAACGGCTCTTTATCTACCTAAATTGTTTTCTCTTGCTTCTAATGCTACAAAATACTTTAAATGGTGAAAAAATTACAGATTAAATAGCGGATCAAACGTGAAATCAAAAGAGACGAAAAAGAGAGAAGAATAGAAGAAAGGATCCGAAATTTGCAAGAAAAATCCTGAGATCAACGAAAAATCCTAAAAGAAAAAGAGAGAGGATCCACAATATACCAGTGAGATTGTGAAAGAGAAAAGCAAGATCTTTCAAGGAGAGAATTCTTCACGCCTATTGTTTCAACCTTGATCTAGAGATCGTTTCAAAGCTTTCAAGAGATCTTCAATCAACAATCAACCTCTTCTCAAGCATTCAAGCGTTCATCCACTTTGAGAAAATCCGAAAAAGGGGTTCTTCATTTGAGTAAAGCTTTTATTGTTATATTCGCTCATTTAAAGGAGCTGTTATTGTATTAATTTGTGCTCTAAATTTTCTAACTCTTTGTGAGTTTTTGTTCTTGTTTTTGGAGGATTTCCAAAACAAGGAAAGGTTGATCCGAACCTGAAATCGGAGTGTTTTGGGTTTACTTGTACCCGGGAAACAAGTGATCTAGCTTGGGATAGCTAGTGTCGAAGTTTCCGACGTTTTGTATTCGGGTTGAATACAAAGGATAGTGGATTGAAATTCCCAAGTAGGATCTTGGGGAGTGGATGTAGGTGCAAGGTTAGCACCGAACCACTATAAATCTTGTGTTTGTGGTGTGCTTTATCTCTTCACTTTATTTCTTTATTATATTCTTGCATTCCTGCCTTAGGTAATTAATATTGAATTAAAGTCTTTGTTTTGATCTTCATAAGTAATCTGTTGGGCTTAAATTTTTTAGAAACCCAATTCACCCCCCTCTTGGGTTGCATAGCTGGGCAACAGAGAGCAGACCTTCCACGGCTATAGGATCCAAAAAATCTGTGGATGTATTACCAATAGCTTTGCCTTAAATAAAAGTTTTATATTTGCATGTTTATCCTTTTGACATAAACTTATAACGATAGGGGGTAACTCCCTCATTCAATTGAAATTAAGCATGTTAGGAACAGGAGGAAAACCTCATCCTAACATGAGCAAAGTCGAAGGCCCAGTTACTTAAAGACCGGATGGGGGGAGAGGCCCGCACAATGGCCTTTATGTGCCCCCACGGCCTTGTTAGGAACAGGAGGAGAACCTCGTCCTAACATGAGCAAAGTCGAAGGCCCGATTACTTAAAGACTGGATGGGGGGAGAAGCCCGCACAACGGTCCTTATGTGCCCCCACAGCCTTGTTAGGAATAGGAGGAAAATCTCATCCTAACATGAGCAAAGTCGAAGGCCCGGTTACTTAAAGATCGAATGGGGGAGAGGCCCGCGCAATGGCCCTTATGTGCCCCCACAGCTATATTAGGAACAGGAGAAGAACCTCGTCCTAACATGAGCAAAGTCGAAGGCCCGATTACTTAAAGATTGGATGGGGGGAGAGGTCCGTGCAACGGCCCTTATGTGCCCCCACAGTCTTGTTAGGAACAGGAGGAGAGCCTCATCCTAACATGAGCAAAGTCAAAGGCCAAGTTACTTAAAGATCGGATGGGAGGAGAGGCCCTTGCAGCGGCCCTTACGTGCCCCCACAGTCCTATTAGGAACAGAAGGAGAACCTCATCCTAACATGAGCTGAAATTGATCGTTGAGAATAAGAGGAGAACCTCATCCTGACGCGAACAAAGATCCAGTCGATCAAGACCAGATGAGGAGGAAGGTCTCCTCAACGGTCCCTCTATGCTCTCACGATCCCATTAAGAGTAGAGGGAAAACCCTCACTCGAACACAAAAAAAAAAGAGAGAGGGGGAGATGAAAAGGAAAAGCGACGAACAACACCAGCGACTAGTGAAAAACAAAATACATCAAAGACACAAGGGACCTCATCTCAACGAGGGAGGATATTCCTATCAAAAAACCCTCAGTCACTAAAAGGAAACTCGACACAGCTGTGGAGAAATCGACTTCCTCAAAGTAATGAGATGTTCGGGTCCCCAAGCTCGAGCATCGGAGGAAGCATCAAACTCAAATGGCCTCGAAAAGACCTATGGTCATGAACCAAAAAGACAAATCAACACGGCGGCGATCGAAAACTTTCAAACAACGACGACGTCGAACAAGACAAAAGACAAAAGGAGTTCGGTAAACGATAACTCAATACCAAAATGGACAAGTTAATGAAAAATTTTCTTTTCATTTCATTAGTGAAGTATATATTACAAAGCCTTGAAGGCCAAAAAGAGAGATGACACAAAAAAAAAAAGAGAAGAGAAAGGAGATCTAAGGAAGCCCAGCTTCTTCCGACTTCGAGCTCTCGGTTTCGGTCCTTATTAGGGATTGCCTCAAGTTTTCAACTCCTTCCTCTAGTTCCATCTTTCTCAGCAACATATCCTGGTACATCTGGTGGAACCACCGGCTCTCATCCTCTGACTCTCGAAGCCTCTTCCTCAGGACCTCAGACTCTGCCTCGACATCTTTGACCGCCTGCTGCTCGTGGACTAACTGGATCTTCAGCCACTGCAGTTCGACCTCCTCCGTCCAAGGGCCACAGACATTTCTACCATGGTCTCCTCAAGGAGCGGAGCTCATTGGAGCCTTGTGTAGAGGCAAACTGGACTCTCTCAGACAACTGCCTCCGAAGGCGGGCAACTTCGTCGGTCACCGTCTGGAGCTTCCTTCGGTAGTCCTCTACTTGTCCGCTCCAGCCGACTCGGTAGGTGTTGTAGTTTGCCTCAGTGTCCTACGGCTGATTTTGAAGGTCGGAGAACTTCTTTGACCAGTCTCAATCACGGTCGGCTTGGGTTGCGAGCCAGGATGAGCTCCCTTCCAACTGGCCGATCTTCTCCTGTACAGCCGCCAGCTCGACTTCAAGGGAACTGATCTTGGAAGCCTAAGTCCAAGATCGGTCACTGGCACGTTTCCAGAGTTCTTCAAGCTCCATCACGAAGTCGGCCTTCCTCCGAGTGTATTCCATAAGACCCTTTTTGTGGAGGTCCTGAAAGCGAATAGCCTCTGCAGTGACTTTCGAATGGCTCTTCCTCAGCCAATGAAGTTCATTTTCCAACTTCTTGGATTTCTTCGTCAACTGACGAACTTCCCTTCTGAGGTCTCGGATCATCGACTTCAGAGGAACCCCCTGTGGCAGGGAAGAGCTTCAATAGGACACTGTCGTTGGGAGACAAAAGTGCCATGACTCAAATTAGTACAAGGAGACAATAGAGAAGAAAAAGAATGCAAAAAAAAAAGGGGAGGGGCCCTCTGTGAAGAAGAATCTGATTTCATTGATTGAATAATTTTCAAGTACAAGAGAATGAAGAAAAATCACCACAAAGGAAAAATACAAAGCTAGAGGTTTCGGACCTCTGGGGCAGAGGCAGAGGGGCTCGACGTCCCCGAAAGGTCGGTAGCGACGACCGTAGCAGTCAACGAGGTTTCGACTGGAGGAGGATCGGCAGTGGTTTCGGATGGTCCTGCTTCATTGTCGGATGCCTCATCCAGGAAGCCGAGATCCAGTTCGAGAAACCTTTCAGCCACCTTCTTTTGGCAGAGTTCGAAACCCTTGATGAAGGCATCTTGGCAGAACTGGACCTGTAGATCCTTCATCTCGGAGGAGGCCTTGAACTCCTCCACTGCTCGGGCCCCTGCCTCCGAGATCAGGGACGAATCCGTGCTTTCAGCTCGAAAACCTGCACCTTCAACTCGGAAGCCTGCGCCTTCAGTTCGGAGACTTCGGCCTCAGCCTTCTTTCTCTCCTCCTCCAAGGCGGCCCTCAGATCGGACGAGATTTGTCCCTCTTTTTTTAGTGCCTCCTGGAGACTTAGGGCCTCGGCGATCTTCTCCTCAAGGCGAGCGGCCCCAGCCAGGCGACCTTCCTCCACCCGAGCTGCCTCCCTCTTGATGATCTTCACCACCTCGACGTTGGCGATAAGCTGGTGCCCAATCTGCAAGAAAGGCCAGGGAGTCAATATAAAGGCTGAAGAATAAATTAAGTAAAGGAGCTAGAAGGAAAAAAAAAGGATGAGTTAACCTACTTCGAGGAAAGATCCCAGAGAGTCCCAGACCCACAGCTCGGGATCAGCAAGGACGATCCTCTCGACGACCTCGAGCAGAATGCACCCTTCGACCAGCCTCTTTATTAAATCCTGTTGTTGAAGGAATTTTACCCCAGGTCCTCCTCAGAGCCACCGGCCCCCTCGATGGCAACCTTGCGACTGTGGCTCTTCCGGGCCAGGGTCTTCTTTCTCTTCCTCCCTTCGGCCCCGGGTGCCTCCTCGGGACGAGCCTCTGGAGTGGGATCCTCGACCGGGGGGCTCCTTGAAAAGGCTCGGGGGACTTCGAGTTTGGCATCGGAAGGAACTTCAACAGCAATGGCCACCGGAGCAGGTATGGTCGAGCTAGTCCCTTCTGTCCTGGCTTTCTTCACCAACCCCGAAGTCGAGGTGTCTTTTTTCTTATGGGTCTTGAGACCCTAGGCTAACCTTCGAGCCACGCCTGTGTCAATGTCTGCAATAAAAGAAGATCAACACGACTCAGAGATGGAATAAGAGAAAGGAAAAGTGACAAAAAAAAATAAAAAATAAAAATAAAAAATAAAAATAAATGGTACCGACAGGGTTAAGAGGACTCAGGCTGACGTTGAATAAAAGTTGTTCCTTCAGGAGTTCGAGGAGGAGGGGGCTTGATAGGCCTCGAGCTTTTTGGAGGCTTCGAGATCGTCCTTTTTCAGGCTAGAAGCCCGACAGATGAAATCCCTCAGAGAGCCCCAAGAGGGTAATCCTAGCTCCAAGGTCGGGCATCGGACATAGAAGAACCTCTCCTTCCAGTTGTGGATAGAAGAGGGGGTGCCTTTCAGCAACCTCTTTTTATCGAACTGAGGGGAGAAGTACAACCAATCCTTTGTCGAGGGATGATGCTTGAAGGTGTAGAAATTCCTAAACAAAGAAAGAGTCGGTCAAACTTCAGCTAAACTACAAAGAAAAAGAAATCCTATCAAAAACCTAAAGGAGTTCGGCGCTACTGAGACTAGAGAAACATTCAGAAAATGAAAAAGGCGACGACAAAAGGTAAAAGTGGAAGCCGAAGTCCGGCATGGAAGGCCTCTTGGTACAGACAGAAGTGGCCGGGAGGAGGGGTGCTAGCCCAGTCAGTTGGCCCGGGAAGCTCCAGCTCATACTTCGGAGGAACCCCATACTGAATCCTTATCAGTGAGAGCTCATCCAGAGTCAAAGAGTTGGGGATGGTGTCTGGTGGAAAGATCAGATGAGGTTCGGTCCCGACTATGGGTCCATCTACGGTACAAGGACTCTGGGAAACTGGGGCTGACGAACTCCTAGAACCATTAGAAGAGGAGATATCGGAAGATATTTTGGATCAAATAGAAGCCACAAAAATCCCGAAAATAAAATCGGAAAAAACAGCAAACAAGCTCTCGAGGAAGCTAAACGAATGGAATACGAAGAAGAAAGAATAGAAAAATGGCAAGAAGTTTCGGAACTAACCTAGGTTGGCCCGAGGAGTGCAGGAAGACGGCAAGGATGGTGGAAGTCGACCTGGAGGACGCCTAAGGCCGAGAAGGATGCTAAAAGAGGTTGGAGCTCTCGAGGAAGAAGAGAAAATCGAGGGATTCTCTCAGGCAAAGTGAAACCCCTGAAGGAGGAGGACGTGTTTAAATAGGCAACAGGGCCCGGAGCAGTTATGATCGCGGATCTCCTCTGGCTGACCTACACTTATCGCATGTCCCACTCACTATGACAGGCTGTTGAAAATGGTTGACAGCTGACAAAATCATTATTGCACCATACCTAGAGCCATGCCCCAACAGGAATTCTGAAAAAACCTTTTCGGATCGCTTTGATTTGAAAAGACTCCGGGACCAGCGCGCCAAATGCCAAAATATCTGGCAACCACCGAGTGCGAAAATCAGAGGGGGCAACTTTGGTCGTGAGAATTTCTCTGTACTTCCTTCATTCGAAACCCAAACTCAGAAGTAGGAGGACTGGTGTTGGGTATAAAATACCCCCCGATCGAAGTTTGTAAAATACCGACCCTTCCAGGGCTTTTTCGGCTTCCGACTTTGTGTGGCGTCTCTCTGAACCCCCTCGGCCGTCTGAGCTTTCAGACTTCCCCGACAATGAGCTTCTCCATCCATCTACCGGGCCGCTCCATAGGCTCTTTAGGCCTCACTATCAGCTGACCTTCTACAGTGATCAACTATTCTCCGAACTTCTTCCGGACTTCGTCAATATCCGAGCTTCTTCGACAACGAGATTTCTATAGTAATCAGACTCCATCTAAGTTTCTATGGCGGTCGACCACCTTCAGGATTCCAATCGAGCTCCTGCGAGAGCCAAACTTCTACTACGAGCGGTCTACTCCGAACTCCTACAGCGGGCGGTCTACCCTGGAAATTTCATTCGAGCCTCTACTGTAAACATATTTCTTCCGAACTTCTATTACAGGTAGACTTCAGCCGAGCTTCTTCATAGCCGAATCCCAGACGAGCTTCTACACTAGGAAAGGATCCACCGGCCAGGTCGCTACTCCGAGCTCCCACGACAACCGATCTTCGACCGAGCTTCTACAATAAGCGATCTCCTTTCAGCCTTCTACAAGAACCAGACTCTGTCCGAACTTTCATAGCAGATGGATATCGGATGAGCTTCTACGATGGACAGACTCCGATAGCTAGATTTCTACAATGACCAATCGCCTCCGATGTCTGCCGAACCTCCCCAACGCCATCCGAAGTCCACCGTCAGTTGACCCTCCATCAGATTCTTCATGAAATCGGACTTCTCCGATGGATAATCTTCAGACGAGTTTCCACATCAGGCAGATCCCAGATGGACTTCTCTAGCAATCGGACTCCTACCGAACTTCACCGATGGAAAGTCTCCATCCGAGCTTCTACGGCAGATGACTCCCACCTGTAGTATCAGCGTCTAAGGTATCCGACAACGGTAGACTCATCAGCAGCTTCGAAAACATCCGAGCTTCTCCTAGATCGATAGGATAGAGAGCCATTCTGCTCCATCAGATGTCCCAGCCGAGCTCCAGCCGACAATGGCCACTACCCTGCTCCACTCACTGCAATGGATTTCGCATGGCTCCACTACACTCTGGCAAGTCACGAAATGGCCACTATCCTGCTCCACTCTCTGCAATGGATTCCGTGTGGCTCCACTACTTTCTGATAAGTCACGACAACGGACACCACTCCACTCTCTGGGCTCTACCACTCTCTGGCAAGTCGCGACAACAGACACCACTCCACTCTCCGTAACAAACTCCACATGGCCCTGAACGACCCCTGACGCCACTACTCTCTGTAACAAATACCGTGCGGCTCTGAACGGCCCACTACCAAGCGGTTATAGACGTCACTGTCAATCAGTTGTGCTCTCCGTCTATAAAAAGGGACCCCCATATACGTTCTTCTCTAAGCTCTAAATTCTATCCCAAAACTCTGCTAAAATTTTCACTCGAGCACTCCATTTTTGTTGAGGCAGAGTACTAACTTGAGCATCGGAGGGTCTTGCCGGAGCACCCCCAACTTCGGTTTAGACTTTCCTTGCAGGTTCCGACAGCGACCGCGGTCATCTCAACTCCAGCAACTCCGACTTAGGCGGAATTCTGCACCAACACTACATATGGATGTACATTGTCAAGACTTAAGGATTTTTTGTATTTGATGCATTTACCTAAGATCCAAGGGCTGACTACCATGTTATTGGGTACTCACTATTGTGGGTCGACCATCTTGGTTATTGCCCGAGGTATGAGTGGAGCCGAAAAAATTTGATCATAGAAAGGAAGCATCAGACATGGATTAGAATTTTTGCTGGTGGATTTGTTTAACTATAATTCATTGATCTAAAGTGTTTAGAATTAATGATTATAGATTAAATCAAATTCATAGTTCTATTTGATTAGAAATCATATTTAATTTAGGTTAATCAAATTGTCATTTACCTAATTGGATTAGGATTTGAGTCATGGTTGACGAATCTATGCTGACCTAACTGGATTAGGGATAACCTAAGAATTGGTCAATCCAACTCAAATGGATGATAAATGATTGACTTAAAATTGAACTGGGTCAAGAGTTGAACCCGAATCAAAACCCTACTTTGGTCCTATGACTATAAATTTAAACATCTTTATTGACATATGTATGAATGATATCACAATGATAATAATATGAATAGTTTGTTATAATATTTTATAATTATTATAAAAATATATGTTATATGGTTATGGACTATAGAACATCCATGTGATGGATATATGCATGAATGCTTCCTTATTGGTTGATTATATAAATGTATCTGCAAGAGTTGCAATAGGGGCTGGGTGCTTCTGATGCATTGTATTATCAGCTGAACCTTTCTTTTGTATCTTTTCAACTGTTGATTGAGATTTTTACATATTGATGTAAAATTATAGAAAAAAAATTATTTGAGAATAGATAGAAATTATTTTTTTTATTTTCGAATAAAGATTAAGCATTCATGGTAGACTTCATAGAAATGAAGACTAGACTACCAGGTAATTGGAGAGTGGAGGTGCATTAAGATTGACCATGAGATGATTTAATCTATGATGTACCTAGGATTAGACCAATAGATCATCCTATGACTCGAATGATTTTTTCTAAAGTTCATAACCATTAGATTTTCTTTTTATACTCCTACATGCTGGTAGTTAGAATTAAATTAGATTGCATATGATGCATGAATATATGTTTTGGATGTGCATGAGACCTAAGTCTCTTATATAAATTATATTAAGTCATAATGGTAAAGTGTTAAGAATACTATCCATACCTTCCTTCATGCTAAGCCTGTATTATGTCAAGAACCATAGTAGGCTTGTTATGCTATCTACAAGGCTTGCTGTGGGGACTAATTTGATACTGTCTTGGTGCATAATGAAGCTAATGATAATTAGCTCATACTAAGTCAATAGAGTATGTCAAAAATTATAGTGAATTTGTTGTATTATCCACAAGACTTGCTATAGTGATTGGTATGATTTTGACTTAGTGATGCTTATGGCATTTTCTGATAGTACTATCTGGTTGTGCTCTCCACAAAGATAGTATTATTCAGATATGATCATATAGAATTGAAGGTATAGCTTAACTAAAATACTATAGTTTGTTGTGTTATTCACAAGATTATAAATATTTTAGAGGCAAAAGTTATGTTGAGAGTTGCATGAGATGCAATTGGTAAAGAGTTATCTACCTTTGAGCTCATAGGAGCTTGTTGTGCTATCTACAAGTCTTTTTATGAGGAATTAGGATCTGAAACCCATTAAGAAACTTCATGAAAGATTTTTTATTTTCATACTTGAGGGCTATGAAATTTATTAAAATAGTGAGAGACACATTTAGATAAAAACCTTATCTAAATTATACATATCATCATGAGTAGTCTTTTTATATTCTTATATACATATTTGTATCTTCACTGTTACTGCATATGATATTTTTTAAAATTGATCAAATATCATGGAATAGTTGAGGAACCTGAGAATAGTTCTCATATAGGAGATAGTCCCCTATTCTTCTTATTCCAATATGATCAAAATTGAAACTATATAGAAGAAAAAATCACATATGAGATAAGTTGGAGTGACAGTATGACTGTCAAATAAATCTTGATTAACTTAATTATGTGATTAAGTCTATATCATAGATGATGAGTTAATCTAGGATTAGATCCTACTAACTCTCCTAAGTTTTTTCTTTAGTATCTCCTAGGAGAAGAAAGGTGAAGATTGTTTTCACCGTAGGTGTCTATTTTCATTATAGTAAAAATGAGCATTAGAGATAAATTACAAGAGTTGTCTTACAAATGTGAAGCAATAACAGAATGCAAAAGTTGTATTTGCTTATGGTTTGTATATGATATGAACTAATTTGTCATTGATCATCTCAGCTCTAGCATTTTGGGTATGTGATACCTTATATAGGTTTCACTGATGCAAAGTGTTGTTGAACCTATAAAACTGAAATGAGGTGACTACTTGCCTTTTGGCACTGATGGATAGTTCATTCATGCTAAGGCTATAGGAACCTATGTTACCTTCAAGCAAGGTTTAGAAACTAGTAGATCATTATAATATACCTGAATTTATCAGAAACATTATTTCAAATCTTTGCTATTGTAGCATGGTTTTGAAATTAATATAAAGAGTAAAAGTTACTCTCTTTCTGATAAATTTTAGGACTATGGTCTCATGTTTCTGTCACTTAATGATGTTGTTCTTCATGTTGATAGGAACAAGTAATTATTATGTGATGGTCACATATCTTTAATATTACCAAATTGGCCATTTTTGTAAGTCAAAAATAAACAAGCAATACAAAGAAGAGTTCTTTATCTATGTAATTTTGAATCATATAAAACTTGTAAATCTTATCTCATGAATAAAATGACCAAGATCCCATTTACTGGACATGAAAAAAGATGCAAGTAAATTATTAGGTCTTGAATATATGGATATTCGAAGATTAATAATATCTCGACTCAGAGATGAATACTTCATATGAGATATGGTGTGTTCCTTAAATTTACTTCACAAACCTTATTATCTCATTCTAGGGAGATGTCCTAGAAGTTGCTGTATATGTTTTGAATTAGATATCATAAAAATCTGTTACTAGCACTCCATATGAGATATGAAAAGGCAAAAGACAGGTTGCCCAACTTATGTGAAAAGAGTTAATGTACATAAGTTTATACTAGAACAAGTTTATATATGTTTATAGGTTATCCTAAGAGTAGTATGTGATACTATTTCTACCATCCTACGAGACAAAAGATGTTTTGTCAGTAGGTATGTCACTTTTTTGAAAAAAAAAATTTTAAAAAGGAGATAGTGGGAGGATAATTGAGAATATGGGTTTGTCATTGAGAATGATGATACACCATACATCATTGAGAATGATGTTTTCTTGACCTATTTGGAGATAGTCATAAGTTGAGACTCTGATAGTTGGCTTGAAACCATGACATCCGAAATGAACTCCTTGTACATCAACTAAGTATGGACTATGGTTGAAGCACCTATGAGTATAACCCAATAGGTTGCTAACAGGAAAGTCAATCCAGATTTTTGCTTTTGCCATACACCATCTAGAGAATTTATCTCTAGTGGGAGGGCAAATACATTTATGGACTAAAAGTAGGTATTGAGGAGTAGGTACTTCTATTTTTGATGAGATAGTCAAAATATTTGACTTTATCAAATATAGATGAACCATGAGTGTGTACAAGAAGATAAGTGGAAGTCCCACTAACTTTGGTTATGTATGTGGGTGACATATAGCATATTAGAAGGTAGTCCTGATATTGCACTCAATCAATGATATACTTATCACAAATATTTTTATGGAAAAGACTTGGGTGAAGCATCTAATATACTTGGCATCTATAGTGATAGATGTAAGTGGATGTTTGGCTTGTCCTAGTCTAGATACATGAAATTTATGTTGAAGGTGTTCAACATAAATGGGTGTAAAAGAATTTACTTATCCATATATTCAATGTACCTAGCCTGATGTGATTTATGCTTTGTGCATAATCATTGGTTTCAAACAGATCCATGATAGGATCTTTTGAAAACTGTGATAAGCATTTTCAAAGTACTTGAGAAGTACTAGAGGAGCAGTGAATTGGAAGAGTTCCAAACAACAAACTGTATTTGACTTAATTAATTGATGTTAGTAAAGATTGCTAAGAAAAATTGCCTGTTGAAAGGGTTCATCACTAAGTTGGGTGTGGTCTCACTAAGTACCCACGCACATCCTAGGCACTTTCACCTCATTCATGATTTTGATCATAAAATGAGTTCATATAAAGAACAGTATAATAGGACCAGTTCACTAAGCCTTACACAGTAGCAGTGTGTTCACCATCCTGATTGCATGGGCATCAGGTACAGGGACGATTGGCTTTAGTGCAAGTGGGAGACTGAAAAAATAGTGCCCTATAAGCCAATCGCATGGGGATGCGATGGAACTTTTTTGTGATATCTTCCTGCTCATTTGCATGATATTAGTTATTTTATTCATGAGGTATTGTGTTTATCATTTGCTGCATCATATTTTTATGATTATGATAAATCTCATAGATTAGGATAATAATTTTAGGACCATGATGGGATCATACCAGTGAGATCTAAAATTTTGATAGCCCTAATCTAAAATTTTTTAGTCATTGGATCATCAAGTCAGAGATCGATGATACTGGTAAGACTGGTACATCCTATGTATGCTCGATGGAGAGGATGGTTGATCTCACAATCTCTTGTGTGGTGACACTAATACAAGGATATAGTACTCATTAGAAAATGAGTTCACTGAACTAACCTGCATGAAGAATATCTGATGGAGCCTTATAGCATGTCGACAGATGGTT
This sequence comes from Elaeis guineensis, assembly GCF_000442705.2. Classification (NCBI taxonomy): domain Eukaryota; kingdom Viridiplantae; phylum Streptophyta; class Magnoliopsida; order Arecales; family Arecaceae; genus Elaeis; species Elaeis guineensis. The sequence continues at coordinate 41,322,711 of NC_026000.2, read as the reverse complement.
CTTCAGTGGGAATGGTGCATGTGATCCTTTGATCTGAGATCACCATGGTACCTTATGTACATGGATCCTTACTTTGGTTTATTCTCTAACACACCACTTTGAGATGTGTGTAGAATATTCTAGGTATGGTGAAATGTGTATGAAGATTGTGAGTGATCAACAAAGAATCAATCACTCCTTATAAGAGAAAAGAATATCCTATGTGATCTCATAGGATGATGACTCTGAGAGTCTCTGGCCAGAGCAGGAATGAACAGTAGAAAAAATTTTTATTGGTTCATCAATCGAGTCATCATATTGGATCGAGATACATATAGCTAGGTATTTGGACTTGACATATTTTCATGCCCATGACCTTTCCGGGATATTGTGTGATCGAAGGATTGAATTGCACGGTAACTCATTATGAAAGGATAATTTTGATATTTTTATCAAATTTTAAATTTTTCGGATAGTCATGAATATTGCTAGATATCAATCTTAACTTGTGAACTCATCAGAATTAAAAGAGTTTAATTCGAGAATCAATTAGGAAGAGTCCTAGTTGATTGAGACTCTTGAGCTTACCTAATCTAATCAGATTAGGGTTATATCATGAGTTTGGGTCTACTATTGGCTAGATTTGAAACCCAATGGATCACACACAATAAAGATTTGATCTTGATCCAATCTATTTGGATTTATTGTAAATCCAATGGGTTAATTGAATTGCTAGCACATGAATTAACCCAAGTTCCTAATTGGGTTCAGTGCAAAAGTGTTTGTGCTAACCTTAACTTGTTGCCTTGACCTAATGTGATTGGGTTTGAACCTATAATTAAATAGGTGGTCTATCTAATTTTTAATGAAAGAGTTTCACGTGAATAAACCTCCTCTATGCCATTCACCATGCAAGAAAAAATGGCACGCCTCATTTATTTTGGCGTTAAGAAGGGAGAATCCTTCTTATCGTGGTATCTTAAATTTCTTACCAAGTTTACGTATCTCTTTTTAATTCCTCGTGTTATGGAATGGCCCTTGGGATTGTGGGCACAGATAAGAAGGAGGAGTCCTTCTTTTGGAAGGAAATTTAATGCCACAAAATAAATGGGAAGCCACATTTTTTGGATGATATGGTAGAGTCCTTCATTTCATGGACTCTTTGTTTTCTCACACAATTCCCTTTCCCACACGCCATATGATGGCATTTTGATTTTTCTAGGTAGAGGAAGAGTCTTTCTATTGATGAGACACTTCTTATTCACACCATATTCATTGGGTTTACGTGCTAAAATTTATTGTTACCGTGTAATGCATGTGGAACGCCAAGAGTTGGCATCCCATTGTATCGCCCCTCCTTTCCTATATAAAGGGGGCACTACATCATGCTTTACATGCCATTTTGGGCTATAGTTAGGCATAAGAATGAGAAGAAAATAATGAGAAAAAGTCTAGAAAAAGATAAGAAAAATAAAGAGAGAAAAATAGAAAGAAAGGGATGAGAAAAAGAAAAGCATGAGATGCTTGTCCTAAAATCAGATTGTTCATGTGTTGAACATAAATTTGATTTGTATGTGATGAGATCTTTTGAGAAAAGATTTCTAAAGAGATCCTAGTAAAGGTCATGAAAGTATACAAGTGGTGGTGCAACTCGTTCTTGCGAAGGACTATCGATAGTGCACTTAGGAAGAAGGCTGCAGCACCATGTCAAATTAGGAAGGGCCTTGATCAGTCCCATGTAGATCACTGTTGGAAGACTTTTACTTTGGAGTCTTATGGGATCTCAAGATTATCAGTTTATGATCTTCATGATGGTATATGACTTCTGATCTTCTCTTATTATGTATGCTTATGATATTTGATTGCAATCATCAAGGTGTTCTTAGAACTTTTGAGTTCCGATACTCTAGTTTAAAAATCTTATTTTCAATTGTTGAATGCTTGTAAAAATTTTTAAAATTTATATTCTACTGCATCACTAGAATCTAATAGCAAATTCATAAGGGTGGTGGCATATGATGTTGCTTCAGGAGTTGTGCATAGAAGGAGATTCTTTCTGCATATTAAACACTAACCAACTCCCTTAAGTGAATTAAATCATTGGAGAAATCAAAGAGACACCTAGATAGGCATCTCTTGGACACACCCCTTCATTTCCTATTTAAATGGGATGCCATATATGGGATAAGGGCTGAACTCTTTGGTGGTTAGGCATGGGATAAGAGAGGAATAGATAGGAAAAATCAAAGAAAAAGTTAATGAAAAAAACAGAGAAAAAAATAGCAAGGAAGGCAAGAGAGAAAAGGCAAGCAAAGGGTTGCTTGTTCTAGGGTTTGAGTTTTCCATCTTTTGGAGCTTTAAACCTATTTTGAGTTGTGAGATCTCTTGAGAAGAGATTCTTGGCGTGGTCCTAGTAGAGGATTCGAAGGCTACAGGTGGTGGTGCTAACTATTCCTTGAGAAGAAAGCCGGCAGTGTTCTTGTGTAAAAAGACTGCAGCACTACATCAGTTGGAAAGGATCCTGATCAGTCCTGTATAGATCACAATTGGAGGGCTTCTACTTTAAAGCCTTGTAGGGTCGGATTCTTTGTTATCCGACTACTGACTTCAAGACATATAACTTCTATCTCATTGTATTCTTGTTTTGGTTTGATTGGTGTCTACGAGGTGATTCTAGGGTTTGAGTTTTGGTATGCTAGTTTTAATTGTTAAAATTAATTTTATACATGTTAAAAATTATTTAAATTCATATTTCACTACATGACTAAAATTCAATAGTGGTATCAGAGCCATCCTTATTAGATTCAATCAAACAGTTGCTATCATTGTAGTATAGATTTGATCTGATTCATATAATACCAAAATATTATATCGATTTCTTACATCGATCTTAAAATCAAAAATTATTTTTGATCATGATTGAAGTCTAACTCTAGGTTTCTAGGATATTTAAATTTTAAATTTATCATAATCTAAAATTTTATGATTCATGGTAGATTGATGTTTGAATCATTTTATTAGGGTGTATTGTTTCTTGCCTATTTGCTGACTTGGTTAAACCTAATTTGATTAAGATTTAGATGTTGATTCAATTTGTTGGCCCAAGATAATTTTGATATGTGAATTGGATGTATGCCTAGAAGTCAATCTTGATTGATGCATATGATATTTCTAGGATATATTTTTATAATTTATGGATATTTATATTATCATTCATGTTTTATGTGTCCACAAATCATCCAAAGGATTAACAAGATGATGACACATATTCTCAAAGAGTTGAAATTTGAGACATGTGTCATTAATGGTTAATTCTTAAATTATTCTTGATCATAAGATCATCTGGGGATGGTGATTGATCTAGATAGACCAGTACACAGATCGCTTCCTTCAGACAGATGGATCTCAAGTCTACGGTGTAGTGACACTAGAGCGAGAGTACAGATGGTTGTTAGAGAATAACTAGCATTGAGCATGACCAACACGAGAAGTCACATGGATGTCGCTCACTCGTTAGTGACTTTCTCGATGCTGCAGTTGTATGACTGATTCTTTGACCTGCGGTACTACAACTACTCACAGTGAGCTGTTGGAGTTTGACTGACACATAAACATGAGTCTCAATAAGCCCTTGTAGTGGATGTTGGTGATAGTTGGTCCACTATAGGAGTAGTATGTGCACTTAGATGGAATCAATCGATCCTAGCAAAAAGGAGTAGTCCTATAAGATTTAAGAAGCTAAGTCTTTAAGTCTATAGCCATAGCAGTGTGATTAATAGAAAAGAGTTTCTACAAGAATTACATATAGACTCGAGCTGATTGAATCTATCATATGACCGATAATGAGGTTTGACAATTCATCCATAACCTGCCATCTGGTCGGAACTCACGATAGAGGAACTATATCATGCATTAACTGCACCTAGAGATTCATTACTATTTATTCTACTGGGATGTCACTACATACTGCTAGGTGTCACTGATGGATTGTGAGACCCACGAGCATCATCTTGATGATCGATGATCTTTGGTGGGTAGAGTTGGAACGGTTCCAACCTATTGAAAAGAGTTTTAATGATATTGTAATAGAGATCACAATATATCTTACTACTAGACAGAATAGAATCTTTGGGATCACACACAAAGAAGCTTTTGACTGATCAGATGGTTGAATTATGATTATAAATCATGATGAGATTTAATTATCAATTTGATTAATGATTGATCCAATACAAAAATTATATTAAATAACTTGCTAAAGAGTTAGTGAGTTATAGGAGAATTAATAAGCAATTGGATTGCTAATTGGCTCAATTTGATTGAGCAATGGGACTTGTATCAAGTCTAATTAAATTAGGTTTAATTTGATTTGACATAGGTTTGATTTGATCAAACCTAATTAGGTTATGAGATAACCAAATTACACATAAGAATGATTCCTAATTAAATTAGGATTGGATTTGACTTAGTTTCTAATTAGACTAAGATCTAAATAAGAATGTTTGAGTTTTTATTTAGACTAAGAATTTTTATTTTTATGGGTGTACCAAATCCTAATTGGATTAAGATTAAATTGAGTTTGACTCAAGCACCAAGAGAGAGTCCAAAAGGACTAAGACTTTTCTAATTAGACGACATCTAATCTAAATAATTTGAGCTTCAAATCAGATTTAGATTTTTATCCATTTGAATCTAATCAATTTTTAATATGATTAGAATTGGTTAAAGTTTAAATTGATTTAAATCAGCCACCTAAAAGAAGAGTCCCATGAGATTAAAACTCTTTCCTTCCATGCATTACATAAAGCCCCACACCCACTTATGTTTGATGCCACAAAAGTCCCACGCCCTCTCCCCTTCTTAACGTGTAAGAAGGTCTTAAAATCCTTCTTTCTATGAGATAGGTGGGTGCAAAAATCTGATGGGTTGGGCGTTATAAAAATCCTAGAGTCCAAAGGAGTTTGGACTCTTATTTCCTATCCAAACACCTTATCCCTTTGCCTATTTAAACGTGTGTTTTATGGGGCGTTAACTAACTGTGAGGAGATCAGGTTTGACACCAAAAATTAGAGGTTTTTGTGCATGGAAAATCAAGGGAAAGATAAGGACGGCGTAATGCATCTAGGCGTGAGGTAAGTTCATGTATATCTCTTCTTTCTTACAACAACCAAGGGTTGGTTGTTAGAATATCTTTTCTCCCATATTTTATCCTTATTTGGATATGGGTTTTTTTCTTTTTTCTTTATCCAAAAATTGGATAAAATTTTTACATCTCTAATGTAGAGATTTGGTGCATGGGTTTTAGGAAGAAAAGAAAAGAAAGGGTTCTTCTCATGATCTCTAATGTAGAGATCAACATCCTCCTATTTCTTCTTCTTCTTCTTTAAGAGTATCTTGAGAGAAAAAAAAATTTTCAACCATCAAGATGCAATCTCTGCAAGGAAGCTAACACCTCGATAAGATCAATAAGCTCCTAATCAGATCAAAGTCTCGTGTGGATATCCGTAGAGATCAGATGCTTGTGCGGCTTTAAGGGACCTTCGGAAGACATCCACGATCATGGTGAAGATTGACTCATGCCAAGGTATAAAGTTTATTTATTTTTTTCTATTTAATTTTTGTATCTAAATCCTATCTCATATATGTCAATCATATTTATTATTTTAAGATTTGACTTTATGTATGCTTAAATTAAATTAGATTTAATCTAAAATTTTTTAAATTCCACTGCATATTTATTTTTTAAAAATTTTTGTATGCGTGAAACTATGAAACTCTGACAATGCATCAGAGTCATGTCATATGCATGAGATTAAGATTTAGATATGAAATCTATAGAAAAAAAATTCAGATCTAAAAATTTTTGATGTCGTTCTAACATAAGGTCGCTCTAATATATTTTGTTATGCTGAATGGCTGTCTTAGAATGATGTTAAAATTTTTAATTAAATAAAATTTTGGATCTAATTTTTCAGCATATATGTGATATATGTTTCATTGTTTAGATCTGAAAAGAGTTTTGAGATCTATTTTGATTCGTATATATGATATTTGAAAGCATGTTTAAGGCTGAAATTTATTTCTATAACCTGAACTTATTCATGTATATGATATATGTTTGTATGTATGATCTGAAATTATTTTGAGATCAAAATATACTTTTTATGTAAAGAATTTAGATTAAAAATTTAGATTTAAAAACTAAAATTAGTGTTTGTGCATGAAGGATTGGTCATGGGTAGATCAAATTAGGTTATGTAATTGGATTACATCTAGAATTTTTGATTTGATCATATTGATCTAAATCAATCTAGCAGTTGATTAAATCAAGTCAAATATTGATTAGGATGAGGTCAATAGAGCTTAAGATCATACAATTATTGTTGATCGAATCAATTGACACTCATATATAGAATCGATTAACCTAAGGATCTAATTTGGCTCTATAGCTCGAATCTGATTTACCTAAGCTAATCTATTTGGATCAATTAACCAATTGATGTCTAAGACAAGTAATTGAAAGGTGGTTATTTAATTGATTCCATTCCTGATATGATCAATTTATTAGTATCTAAGAAAAATAATGGGGGGACCCTCATCAATCTCCACTTACCTGATCAATTTAAAAGATGGAGTCTCAAATATGGTTGCTTGATGGTTTGATTTAGCCCATGTCAATTAGATTAGTCATATGATGACTGATTAGATGAGACCTAAACTCAAATCTTTTCATAAATATTAAGTTCAATGATCTTTCACCGTTGTAGATGTACGGGCATGCTACCGGTGTTGATTGTTCTCGACTGGTCACAATGGTTCAGTTACATCAAAAATACGCAACCACTCTATTAGCAAAGAGTTGCTCTAGGGTAAAGATGGGGTTGGATCCAATAACTGTTAGGTGAGGGATCTAATGATGGCTTTGTACCTGCTTGTAAACGGTGGGTCTTACTTAACTAAAGAGTGCGGACAATAACTGTTAGGTGAGCCTATATAACTTAGAGACTAAGTAGCTGCAACATGCTTAGAGAAGTATCTGGGTAAAGAGTTGTCACACATCGTGTTTGTTCGTATTACCAATAACTATTAGGTGAGGTGGGACCGCAGCATCCACTAAAAACTTAGTTGTTGTGTTAAGATTTTTGTTTCTCTATCCGGAGAGTGTGAGAGATTTGATAAAATAGTGAGAGTTTTTTGCATCTAAAAGTTTCTAGAGTAAATTATAAAATAAGTATAAATATCTAATTAAAATTTTTACTCTCTACTGTTCATTGTGTCAGCTTCCAACCCTCTAGCTTAAATCCTAGATATCAATCGATTAACCGAAACTAATTACATAGACTGGCTCATAAACCTAAGAATCATTCTTAATTTGAGAAAATTAAGCAATATTCTCTACCAAGTTATTCTAATGTTAACAGCCTGTTCAGTCCAAAGTCAACGAGCTATACTTGATGAGTAGATGGACAATGACAATAAAGATAGGTGCTATATGTTGAAGTCCATATTAGATGAACTCCAACATATGCATGAGCACATGTTCACTGCCAACGACACATTGATTCATTTATAAGTGTTGTGAGATGATCAGAGTCGCATAGTGCATGAGATGCACGATGGGCAGTTAGTCTATAATTATTATTTGATAATGATCAAGGATATTAAGGAGCTCAAAAGACTTGACATGACCATGCATAAGGAATTGCTTATGGATTGATCCTGCAATCCCTGTTTAGTTTATATGGATAGTTTATGATAAACTACTATATGAAAGACCATCATGGCATCTTCTCTAAACTGGTCAAAGTATTGGTAACAAAGAAATCTTGAAAGAGTTCAGAGATAAATACCTGGAGAGCTTAAAGAAATAAAGATACACCTAGAGTAGGCATATCAAAATTACTCAATACTATCTTTACAATTTCTTCTTCTTCCAGTTGAGTTTTAGACTCTAGTGCTTTTTATAGAGTCGATGGAAGGTAGAGCGCTAAGGAAGTAACCCTTGAAATTGACAATAGGGCAAGAGTTACTGCTGTTGCCATGGATATCTATCCTTTGTGATTATCATTTGAATTTAGTTCATAAAGATAATTTCTATCATTTGTATAGTGATGTATTTGTGAACTTAATTGAGCAAGCAGTGAATGCCATTAGATCTGAGAGATCCAGAGTTGAGATAAACCTTAAATATATGTGGAACCTTAGGCTAAGTCGTATAGGAGAAGAAATGATTAACAAACTAAAAAAAATTAGGCTTTTGGGCTCATTGAATGCTGAGTCATATCTAGTTTGTGCATCATCTCTTTGAGAAAATATGATCAAGCTACACTTGTGGGATAAGAGAAAAAAGACCACTGAAATACTTATCCTTGTACACATTTGATGTGTATAGCCCATGTGATGTGCTAACAAAAAAGTTGTCTCTACTTCGTTACCTTTATCGATGGTATGGGTAAGTATATGGATATAAATCTGAAATTTTAGAAAAGTTCAATAATCTCAAATGTAAAGTAGAGAAGCAAATCGATAAATTTTTAAAGGTACTTCAATTAGATCGAGGATGTAATGCCAAAGAAATTTTTTTTTTGATTATCTTATAAAATGGCATAGTTTCATATTGGATCCCTCTTAGTACATCTCAGCTCTACGAGATAAGAAGAGTCATGAGACTATATAAAATATGGCCTGATTTATAATGAACTTCATGATTTATTTTGTTTTCTTAGGGACATGCTTTGATTATATGGAATTGGGTTCTCTCTAAATCTATTCCTACCACACCGTATGAGATATGGCATGGTGAGAACTGAATCTTTATTATTTTGAGATCCAAGGATATTCAGCCTATGTCAAAGATAGCAGATGGATATGTTAGAGGATAGCTCTATAAAGCTCATCCTAAAAGAGTTTGAGATACTATCTTCTGAAAGGATTACAATGTGATTGTGACCCGACATGTTATCTTCTTGAAAAATTATTTAACCAAGATGAAGTAGTGAGAGGAAGGTTAAGCTCAAAGAGAATGTCTCTGAAGAGCAGTGAGCTATAAGACCTAAAGAACCTATTCATGATGAGTCAATATACATATATTCCTCCACTACCTCATACATATAGTAGGATCTTCAATCCTCTCGAAAGGTACTTGAGTATGCTTAACAGAGGATGTAAAGAAAATTATTTTTCATGAGAGATGAAAAATATAGAGATGATCTCATAACCTACAACAAGGTGATGTTAGTCATCGACTCCAAGAAAGGATGTGAAAAAGCTTTCCTGACTGGATATCTTTTGAAGATTTCTATAGCTTGTGGATTTTACATCTTGTGATAGGAGATCACAAAGTCTATAATAATCTTGAAGTTGGAACATTGATATGATCAAATTGTTTGATCAAAAATGAGAAACTATGTATTTCCAAAAGGGTCAATGAGAGTATCTAATACTGACATCGGTTAAAATATAGTTGTATATAAAATTCTCTATGAAAGATATAAAGTAAGCATCCTATATTATAAAGGTCTATAAAGATAGATGCAATTGGATGCTTGTATTTTCATAGATAAAGTATAGAGACTAGATGCTGAAAGGGTTCAGTATAGAAATCTTGGAGAGGAGTCTGCTATCCTCTCGGATATAGATGTATGCCATGTAATGTACCTAAACTGATATAGATAATGTTGTGAGTGTCACGAATAGATATCAATTGTATCCAAGCTGAGAGCGCTAGATTGCTGTGAAAATATCCTTAAGTTCTTGAGTAGAACTATGGATTTGTTCTTAATTTTGGAGAAGGATCAAAGCTAGCAGTGGGAGGATATACAATTTTAGAGTTTGTGTCTGATGTTGATGGTAGAATGTCAACATCATGAGTGTGTTTATCTTGAAAAGGTTCCAAGCAATTGATCGATAGAAACTGAGTACACTGTAAATGTGTAGGATGTATTCTGGTACTAATGTTAGTTGTAAAATTGGATGTCATGCCATAAGATGCCATAACACAGTACTATAAAGACAATGGCACCATAGCTCTTATAAAGAGCCTATGTCTCACCAGATATCCAAGCACATAGAGCAACAAAACACAAGACTACCTCAAGTGGAAATACATAGAGGTGCAGAGAGCAAACTCTACATAAGATGTGGATGACCCATCGATAAGTCACTTAGCTAGCCTAAGACTAAAGCCTGTCTTATGATGATGGGGTTTGGTATATGGCAGATTGGCTTTAGTGCAAGTGAGAGATTGTTGGATGTATGCTCTAGAAACCAATCTTGACTGACGCATATGATATTTCTAGGATATATTTTTATACTTTAAGAGTATTTATATTATCATTCATATTTTATGTGTCCATGCATCATCCAAAGGATTAACAAGATGATGACACATACTCTCAAAGAGTTAAAAATTTGAGAAATGTATCATTGATGGTTAATTCTTAAATTGCTCCTGATCATTGGATCATCATGGGGATGGTGATTGATCTAGATAGACCAATACACAGATCGCTTCTTTCAGATAGATGAGTCTCAAGTCTATGATGTAGTGATACTAGAGTGAGAGTGCAGGTAGTTGTTAGAGAATAACTAGCACTGAATGTGACCAACACGAAAAGTCACATGAATGTTTGCTCACTCATTAGTGACTTTCTCGATGCTGTAGTTGTATGACTGATCCTTTGACCTGCGATGCTACAACTACTCGCAGTGAGATTGTCAGAGTTTGACTGAAACATAAATATGGGTCTCAATGAGCCCTTGTAGTGAATGTTGGCAATAGTTGGTCCACTGTAGGAGTAGGATGTGCACTTCAATGGAATCTATCGATCCTAGCAGAAAAGAGTAGTCCTATGCAATTTAAGAAGCTGAATCTTTAAGTCTATGGCCATAGCAATGTGATTAATGAAAAAAAAAATTATGAGAATCACTATAGACTTGAGCTGATTGAATCTATCATATGATCGATGATGAAGTTTGACGATTCATCCATGACCTGCTATCTGATCGAGACTCACGATAGAAAGACTGTATCATGAGTTAACTACACCTAAAGGTTTATCATCTTTTATTCTGCTGGATTGCCACTACATACTGTTAGGTGTTATTGGTGGATTATGAGATCCACGAGCATCATCTTGATGATCGATGATCCTTGATGGGCAAAGTTAGAATAGTTCCAACCCATTGAAAAGAGTTTCAATGATATTGTGATAGAGATCACAATATATCTCACTATCAAACAGAATAGAACTTATAAGATCACACACAAAGAGACTTTTGACTGATCAGATGGTTGAATTATGGTTATGAATCATGATAAAATTTGATTATTAATTTGATTAATGATTAGTCCAATGCAAAAGTTGCATTAAGTAACTCGTTAAAGAGTTAGTGAGTTATAGAAAAATTAATAAATAATTAGATTGCTAATTGGCTCAATTTGATTGAGTAATGAGACTTGCATCAAGTCTAATTAAATTAGATTTAATTTGACTTGACATGGATTTGATTTGATTAAACCTAATTAGGTTATGAGATAACCAAATTGTATGGGAGAATGATTTCTAATTGAATTAGGACTTGGGTTTGACATAATTCTTAATTAGACTAGGATCTAAATAAGAATGTTTGAGTTTCTATTTAGATTAAAAATTTCATTTTCATGGGTGCACCAAATCCTAATTGGATTAGGATTAAATTGAGTTTGACTCAAGCATCAAGAGAGAGTCCAAAAGGACTAGGACTCCTTCTCTAATTAGGTGACATCTAATCTAAATAGTTTGGACTTCAAATCAGATTTAGATTTTTATCTATTTGGGTTTAATCAATTTCTAATATGATTAAAATTTATTAGAATTTAAATTAATTTAAATCAGCCATCTAAAAGAAGAGTCCCATGAGATTGAAACTCTTCCCTTCCATGCGTTACATAAAGCCCCACACCCACTTATGTTTGATGCCACAAAAATCTCATGCCCTCTCCCATTTTTAACATGTAAGAAGGAGTCTTAAAATCCTTCTTTTCATGAGATAGGTGGGTGCAAAAATTTGATGGGTTGGGCAGCATAAAAATCCTAGAGTCCAAAGGAGTTTGGACTCCTATTTCCTATCCAAACACCTTATCCCTTTGCCTATTTAAATGTATGTTTTATGGGGCGTTAAAGGGCTAAGTGGAGATCAGGTTTGATGCCAAAAATCAGAGGTTTTTGTGAATGAAAAGTCAAGGGAGAGATAGGGATGGCATGATGCATCTAGGCATGAGGTAAGTTTATGTATATCTCTTCTTTCTTACAACAACCAAGAGTTGGTTGTTAGGATATCTTCTCTTTCATATTTTGTCCTTATTTGGACATGGGTTTTTTCTCTTCTCTTTATCCAAAAGTTGGATAAAATTTTTACATCTCTAGTGTAGAGATTTGGTACATGTATTTTAAGAAGAAAAGAGAAGAAAAGATTCTTCTCATGATCTTTAGCGTAGAGATCAGCATCCTCCTATTTCTTTTTCTTCTCTAAGAGTGTCTTGAGAGAAAAGAAGATTTTCAACCATCAAGATGCGATCTCTGTAAGAGAGCTAGCACCTCAGTGAGATCAATAAGCTTGTGATCATATCAGAATCTCGTGTGGATACCCATAGAGGTCGAACGCTTGTGCGACTTCAAGGGATCTTCGGAAGACATCCACAATCATCAGTTCGCGGTGAAGATTGACTCGTGTCAAGGTATGAAGTTTATTTATTTTTTTCTATTTGATTTTTATATCTGAATCCTATCTCACATATGTGATCTTGTTTATGGTTTTAAGATTTGATCTTATGCGTGCTTAGATTAAATTAGATTTAATCTATTTTTTTTAAATTCCACTGCATACTTATTTTTAAAAATTTTTCCAAGCATTAAACCATTAAACTCCAACACTATTGTTGCAGTATAGATTTGATCTGATTCATATGATGCTAAAATATTATATCAATTTCTTACATCAATCTTAAAATCAAAAATTACTTTTGATCATGATTGAAGTATGATTTTAAGTTTCAGTTGTTAAATTTTAAATTTATCATAATCTAAAATTTTATGGTTCATGGTAGATTGATGTTTGAATCGATTTGTTTAGGGTGTATTGTTTCTTGCCTATTTGTTGACTTGGTTAAACCTAATTTGATTAGGATTTGGATGTCGATTCAATTTGTTGACCCAAGTCAATTTTGATATGTGAATTGGACCAAAGAGTTGAATCCAAATCATAGTCAAATGGTATTGGCTCAAGTGTTTAACCAAAATTATAAGTACAGCCTGTATGATTCTAGCAATCATATTTTTGGCATAGTTATATGAATATTATTACAACTTGAATAGTATGTTATATAGCATGATATGATGCATGAAAATTACTTTTATTCTTATGATATGCACTTTTACATATGATATAAATTGTTAGGATGTGTTAGAGACCAGTTTAAAACCCTTATTAAAAATTATATTAAGTTCTAGTGTCGGGATTCACTTGCTAACTAAATATCGGATTCATTGATCAGTTGGTGTCTAAGGCAAGTGTTAAAGAAGGTTTTCTAATTAGGTTCGTTTACTTTTCTGACCAAGTTATTGGTATCTAAAGAAAGCATCAGAGAGTCTCCCACCTATTTACCTGACCAATCTGGTCTATTGAGTTTCGAGTTTGGATTGCTTAGTGATGTAGACACTACATGTGCCTTCCTTCATGCTAAGCCAATATCATATCAAGAACTATAGTGAGTTTGTTGTGTAACCATAAGACTAATTATGAAGATTGATGTAGGGTTGTTTTAGTACATATTTGTTGCTTATAGTATTTTGGATATGTTGCTTTGTTGTGCAATCACAAGGACAGCATCATTTAAATATGACTGTATGGAAATAAAGGATCTAACTTAACTAAAACATTATAGTTTATTATGCAATCATAAGACTATGCATGTTTTAGAAGCAGAAAGATGTTAAGAGTTGTATGAGATGCAATTGGAAAGGAGTTTCCTACCTTTAAATTCATGAAGATTTGTTATGCAAGGATAAGGCCTTTTGTGAGGAATTAGGATCTCAATCCCACTAAGAAAACCAATAAGATTTCTTATATATCAAAGGAGAGGGCTATGGTATTCAATAAAATAGTGAGAGTAACAATTAGATAAAAGACCTAATCTAGTTATGTATATCATCATGAGTTATCTACTTATATTAGTTTCTTGTTATTGTAGATTATTCTGTATAATGGCATCCTTATTTTCACTACATGGCATATTTGATGCCAACAAGTTGATCGGATCAAATTATCTAGACTAGTTGAGGAACTTGAGAATTATTCTCACACAGGAGAAAGTCTCCTATATTTTGGATACTCTTGTACCCGATACGATTAGTGAAGATGCTACTAAGAAGGAAAGGATCACATACAAGATGTGGCAAGATGACAGTGTGACTGTCAAATGTGTCATGCTTGCCTCTATGAGCAATGAGATTCAAAGACAATATGAAGGCATGGATGTTCCTTTCATACTCCTTAATCTAAAGGAGTTATATGGAGAACAAAGTCGAACTGCCAGATATGAGATATCTAAGCAGTTGTTCCATATCAGGATGAGTGAAGGTACATCTATGCAGTCTCATATCCTGAAGATGATTGATCTGATCATTCGTTTGGATAGTTGGATTTTGCAATGGATGGTAAGCTTAGTCAGGATCTGATCTATAATCATTCTCTGATTTCTTCTCATAATTTGTCATAAACTATCATATGAACAAATTGAACACTAGCCAACATGAGCTATTGAATATACCTAAGATAATAGAGAGTCATTTCAGGGGTAAAAAGGGTTTTGTTCTTCTTGTAGATAAGATCTCCAAGAAGAAAGACAAGAAGGATTCTAAGAAAAAGATGAATCCTAAGGCTAGCATCTTGAAGAAGAAGGTGAAGAAAGTCTCTGCCAAAGGTACCTATTATCAGTGTGGTAAAGAAGGGCATTGGAAGAGCAACTAGAAGGATTACCTTACAAGTTTGAAGCACAAGGAGCAAGTGTTGCTAAAGGTTTGTATATAATACCAACAAACTTATCATTAAGTACTTCAACTTCAGATTCTTGGATATTAGATACCGTCTGTGGTTTACACCTTTGTAAATCATTGTAAGGTCTGTAGGACATAAGAAGTCTAAATGAAGGTGATTTCATGCTGTTCGGTGCTAATAAAGAGTCCATCCAGCCGAAACCATAGGAACCAAGCTGTTGAAGTTGTCTTCGAACAAAGTTTTGGAATTGAAGACCTATTACTATATGCTTAAAATTATTAAAAATATTATTTCTCTATCTCTATTACTTGAACAAGGTTTTGAAATAAAAAGAAAGAGTAATGGTTGCTTTATTTATTTTTTTAGTGATTTTTGTGGCAATGCTTATATAGATAATGGTCTTTTATTCTTATCACTTAATGATAATGTACTTCATGTTGATAAAATGAAGAAAAAAAGAGAGAAGATGTGAATGTTACATACTTCTGACACTACCAACTTGATCATATTAATGAGTCAAGGATTAACAAATTATACAAAAAAAAGTTCTTTGATCCTTATAATTTTGAATCATATGAAACTTGTGAATCTTATCTCATGAGTAAGATGACCAAGACTCCATTTACTAGACATGAAGATAGGGCGAGTGATATTTTGGGCCTAGCACATACTGATGTCTGTGGTCCAATGTCAACTCAGGCCAGAGGAGGGTGCTCTTATTTCATCATGTTCACTGATGATTTATCTAGATTTAGATATGTGTATTTGATGAAATACAAATTCAAAGTCTTTGATAGGTTTAAGGAGTACCAAAGAATAGTTAAGAAACAAACTGATAAGAGTATCAAGGCTCTTCGATCTGATCGAGGAGGAGAATATTTAACTAGTGAGTTTCTTACTCATTTAAAGAAATATAAAATTCTCTCTCAATGGACACCTCCTTATACTCCATAATTAAATGGTATTATGGAAAGGAGGAATCGCATCTTATTAGATATGGTACAGTTTATAATGTGCTTTATAGATCTTTCGATCTCTTTCTAGGGTCATGCCCTAGAGATTGCCGCATATGTTTTAAATAGGATACCTTGTAAATCTATGCCTAGTACTCCATATGAGATATGGAGAGGAAGAAAGCTTAATCTTAAGTATCTTAAGATTTGGGGCTATCCTGCTTATGTCAAAAATACTGAAGGACATAAGCTAAGTGCTTGGTCGGATAAATGCAGGTTTGTAGGTTATCCTAAGGAGAGTATAGGATACTACTACCATCCTACTCAACAAAAATGTTTGTTAGTAAGTATGCCACTTTCTTGGAGAAAGAGTTCATCCAAGAAGGGGGCAATGGGAAGACCATTGAACTTGAAAAGTTCAAGACCTATGGTCTATCTAGAAGCAACATGTGGAGAGTCCACAAGTTGATCCTCAATCTGATGTATCCATTATTGAGGCATAGCAACAACACACACTTCCTCTGCGAAGGTCAAATAAAGTGCATAATGTACTACTCAGATATGGATTTGTCATTTAGAATGATAAATCATCACACATCATTGAGAATGATGATCCCATGAGCTATTCGAAAGCAGTCATGAGTAGTGACTCTGACAGATGGCTTGAAGCCACGAAATCCAAGATGGACTCTATGTATGCCAACCAAGTTTGGACTTCGATTGACACGTCGGAGGGTGTGACCCCAATAGACTACAAATAGGTTTTCAAGAAGAAGACTAAAGTAGATAGCAGGTAGAGACTTATAAGGCCAGGCTGGTGGCAAAAGGTTTCAGACAAAGATAAGGTGTTGACTATGAAGAAACCTTTTATCCGTAGCCATGCTTAAGTCTATTTGGATCATGCTTCAATAGCTGCATATCATAACTTCGAGATCTGACAGATAGATGTCAAGATTGTTTTCCTCAATAGAAACTTAAGAAAAAAGTCTATATAACTCAACCAGAGGAATTTATCTCCAGTGGAAGGGCAAATCAAGTATGCAAGTTAAAAAAATCTATTAATGAATTAAAGCAAGCATCGAGGAGTTGGAACATCCATTTTGATGAGACAGTCAAATTATTTGACTTTCTCAAAAATATGGATAAACTATATGTGTACAAAAAGACTAGTGGGAGTACCATTATCTTCTTGTTCTTGTATGTGGATGATATACTGCTTATTGGAAATAACATCCTGAAGAAAAAGTATCCGACCTGATCGAATCATCAGGACGTAATTTAAAAAATTTTTTATTCTAATGATAATATAACATTTATATTTATCTCAATTGCAGTAGAATAGGGATTAAATATTAAAAATTTTTTGAATCTGATATCTCACGAGGCCTGGATGGCCAGGCCCTCTACTTTGCACGCATGCCAAACCCACAAGAAAGAAGGATGATGTTCTTTGCTCCACGCCTTCTGAAGGGCAGCAAGGAGAGGGAGGAGATTTGATCACCATGCCTTAGGGAGACCTGGAAGGGTGTCTTCATGCCAAGAACCCCATGCCAAGAATTCTCCATGCAAGGAAGAAGAGGTGCCAAATCTGATTAGCGCTCTCCCTAGTCTCACAGCAATCACCCTCTTTCTCTCTTTTTTTTTGTCGCACCAAAACAATTCATAACCAACCAGTGGTTATGTCCCTTGCTTTTAAAGATAAGGTGCCTGATATCTAATCAAACACCTAGGGAGTTAGGACTCCCTATCCAAATAGGAAACCCATGCAAGAAAGGATGCCAACCCCTTTAGGGCATGTCAAACTATTCACATGCAGAAAAAAGAGATGGGGCAGAAACATTTTTTCACCTTCTCCTTTCCTTGGTTAGTTATGATGAGAGAGAGTCCCTGGCTCATAGGACTCTTTGGTTCTAAACCAATTAGGTCCAAATTTGGCTCAATTCGAATCTGATTTGAATCAAATTCAAACCAAATTCAAAGAGCCTATCAATCTCAATCTAATTGAGATTCTGATCCAAGTCTAACTTAGATTTTTAATCCAAATAAGCCTTAATTAAATCAGATCTAATTTAAAATTAATTCAGATATAAATTCAAACTCTTATAAATCTCTTGGATCATTGATCAGATGTTATCATCTCCGAAATTAAACTTAAACCTCATATCCAGTGCTAGCCAGACATAGTCAACTGTTTAATCCCATATGACCTCTAACTTAATTCTTGATTAAGCTAATCTATTCATTCAATCAAGTCACATACTTTCAAATTGAACTCATAGACAGGTCATTTCTTTACTATGTTGCTTGACTTTGTGCATGACTCCATAGATTCAAACACTAAGCCGGTAGCATAGAAATAGCTTCTTATACTAATCGAAGTTATCATCAAGCAATGGTTTTCTACATCCAAATAGGTCGAATATATACAAGGCAATATTCAAGAATCAATGTATATGGTTACTGCATAATTCATTCCTTTGACCTTAAATGCTCAAGGACGATCTGGGTTTGACTGTCAATCTTGGATGAGTCATCTACATTGTATTTCAATCTTTCACATCCATCATATGGATTATCGAAGCTTAGGTTTTACTAAATTAAAATATAGTGATGCATTAACTCCTATAATCTGGAGGGGTCAATCCCATCTTGATCCACACACAGACTCACAAGTACTTGACTGTACCCAATAGCCTTCCGTCACTGCATTAGAAATGCAAGTAGTCCAGTATCAAAGCACAGTGAGTTGTTTGTAAGTCACTATGGTGATCTCAGGTCTGAGGGACACTTATGTCCATACACTTTATGAGATGCTTCTGACAGTAGAGTGCTCCGTAGGTGAGTCACTTGTTCAGTGATGATGTACTCCTACATCTCACCTGTATGCCATACTAGTGTCTCCATACTTTTTGGTTACGAGGACAACCAATCTATATAGTACACAATGACCTATATTTGATAAACATCATCATCTCTTATTGACATAACATTTGATCACGAACATGTTTAATAACTATTCGATAAATCTTCCTTTATCGATCATACATAGTTCTAAGGACTTCATCACACAACAAGAGTTTTAATAAGGAAGATGTACACCTTATGATGAAAAATATCAAATAATTTTTATTATTTCATAATTCTTATATGAATTATAAAGAGCACAATCATCAAAGTGATTGACTTTAGGATATATTTTCTAACAACTCTCACTTGGACTAAAGTCAATCAGTATAGTATCTACTATCCATCTTTTATTTATGTTCGTTGAACTCTTTGATTCTGAGGGCTTTAGTAAAAGAGCCAGTCAAGTTCTCCTTTTCGTTGATCTTCTGAAGGTCGACGTCATCTCGATCTACGATCTTTCAGATTAGATGGTAGCAGTGCAGAATATGCTTGATGCATTGATGGAAATTTGGTTCTTTCACTTGAGCTATGGCTCTAGTGTTGTCACAGTACAGCAGAATAAGACCATCAAGAGAAGGTGCCACTCCAAGCTCGCTGATGAACTTTCACAATCAGACTGCTTCTTTCGCAGCATCGGATGCCATGATATATTTCACCTCGCAAGTTAAGTCAGTTATGGTATGCTGCTTAAAGTTTTTTCAGCAGATCGCTCCTCCATTCAGGATAAACACATAACCTAACACGCTCTTGCTGTCATCATGATTTGACTAAAAACTAGAATTAGTATATTCCACAAGTTTCAAATCAATGTCTCTATAAATAAGTCATTGGTCCTTAGTATTTTTTAAATACTTAAGGATTATCTTTACAACCTTCTAATGGTTCTCTCCTGGATCAGACTAGTACCTATTCATTACTCCTAGCGAGTATGCCACATCCGGGCTCGTACATGTCATAACATACATGATAGATCCCACTATTGAAACATATGGGATTCTACTCATATGCTCTCTCTCTTGTGGAGTTATCAGACAATCCTTCTTAGAGAGAGTAATTTCATGGCCTATGAAAGTATCCTTTCTTGAAATTCTCCATGCTGAACTATTTCAATATGACATCTATGTATGAAAATTGGGATAATCCAAGCAGTCTCTTAGATCTATCCCTATAGATCTTCATCCTTAAGATGTAGGATGCTTTTTCCAAATCTTTCATGGAGAACTATGAAGATAGCCAAAGCTTTACACTTTATAAAGCAGGAATGTCATTTCCTGTTAGCAGTATGTCATCCACATACAGTATAAGAAAGTTGACTACAGAACCATTAGCCTATTTATAAATATATGATTCTTCTCCATTCCTAATGAAGCCATACATTTGGATCATCTTATCAAAATGTATATTCTAACTCTGAGATGTCTGCTTCAATCCATAAATAGATCTTTGAAATTTGTATATTTTTAATTTATCTGTGGATGTGAATTCTTTAGGTTGTATCATATACACCTCTTCTTCCAGCTTCCCATTAAGAAAAGTGATTTTGACATCCATTTATCAGATCTCATAGTCAAAGTGTGCTGCTATCACAAGCATAATCTGGATGGACTTGAGCATTGCCATAGGAGAAAATATCTCATCATAGTCAATACCATAATGTTGACGATATCCCTTGGCAACCAAATAGACTTTAAAGGTCTCTACCTTTCTGTATGCATTCCTTTTTCTTTTAAATATCTATTTACACCATATGGGTTTAATCTCTTTGGATGGATCAACAAGTGTCCATACACTATTGATCTCCATGGACTCCATCTCAAATTTTATGGCCTCAAATCATTTTTTAGAGTTGGACCTTTGCATGGCATCTATGTAGGTGATTGAATCTTCATCATTCTCATCGAGTTCAACATGATCAGCATCCTGGACCAAGAAATCATAGTATCTATCCGACTGATGTGGTACTCTATCAAATCTTCTTAAAGGTGTCTCAACAATGGGCTCTAGATTTGATCTAATCAAATTCGGTTCTATTTTTTTACTGGTCTGTGTTGGTTCTTCTATCTATCAAACTTCATCAAATTCAACCTTAGAGGTAGCAGTTCTTTCACTAAGGAACATCTTTTCTAAAAAGACTGTCTTATTGCTGATGAACAACTTTTATTTTCAGCAATGTAGAAATAATATCCTTTAGTTTCTTTTGGATATCCCACAAAATAACACTTATCGAACTTAGGTCCGAGCTTGTCCGTTTGTAAATATTTTACATAAGCCAGACAACCCCAAACCCTAAGGTAAGAGAGTGTCAGCTTACGTCCAGTCCATATCTTATATGGAGTTTTTGTGATTGATTTGCTCAAAATGTTGTTTAGAATATAGCACGCAGTCTCAAGTATATAAACCCAAAAAGAGATCGACAGATTCATAAACCCCATCATGGACTGAACCATATCTAACAGAGTTTGATTCCTCCTTTCTAACATCTCATTATGCTATAGTATCCCTGGAGGGATTCATTATGAGAGAATCCCATTCTCTCCTAGATATATCAAAAACTTATTGAAAAGGTATTCACCTCCTCGATCTGACTGAAGAATTTTAACACCCTTCTTAGTTTATTTTTCTACCTCATTATGGAATCATTTGAATATTTTAAATAATTCAGACTTGTGTTTCATAAGATAGACATACCCATACCTCGATAGGTCATTAGTAAATATAATGTAGTAGTAATATCCTCCTCTGGTGGCTATGTTCATAGGTTCATATACATCACTATGTACTAGACCTAGAATATCACTGGCTCTCGCTCATCCTTTCCAGTAAAAGGGGAGTTGGTCATCTTTCTAAGTAGACAGAACTCACAGATCGGCAATGATTCACAATCATTGATATCGAGGATTCTCTCTTTAGCTAACTTATTTATCCTTTTTTTATTTATATGACCGAGCCTACAATGCCAAAGGTAGGGATCTATGACATTATCTACTCTAGGGCATTCATTCGATGTATACATTATACTAACAGACTATGATAAAATATAAATGTCATGTTTCAAATATCCACGCATAACTGTGACACCATTCATAATGATATCACAGAAATGTTCCTTTATTAAGAAGCTATAACCCTCTTTGGCCAAAAGGCCTACAGAGATTACATTCATAAGGAAAGATGGACAATAATGATAATCATCTAAAATAATGATATTTGAATTAAAAGCAAGCTAAACTTTTTCTAATACTAGAACTAGAATAGCTCTTCTATCTCCAACATTCAGAAATCATTCGTTCTTCTCAAATTTTTTAGTAACTTGAAGTTTCTACAATGAATTGTAGATATGAATTGGACTTTCGATATCCAATACCCAAATAGTAGTATCACAAAGAGAGAAATTACAAGATATTATCATATAAGTACCTTATCCAGTAATTTTTTGCTGATTTTTCTTCTTAAGCCTGTTCAGATCAAGAAAAACTAGATATAGAGGATAATTCCTCTTCCAATACCCTAATTTCTTACAAAAAAAGCATTCTGCCTAACTCTAGTCTACTTTAGATTGGTTAGTTTGATTGGGCTTAGAAGCCCTAGTATGATACTTATGCACCATCCTTTTTTTTCCTCTCTCAGAGAATCGATGTCCTGTTGAGGATAAATCTTCAAGTGTGCCAAAAGACTTGTTCAATATTTGAAGCATCTCCTTCGATTGAGCATCATCGAATTTACAATTAAATTCATCACACATAGCAGTTCTCATTATGTAATGTACTGTCATACAGTCATTGAGCCACTTCTGATAAATATCTCTAACCATTGCATCTGCATTGGAAGCTGATACTTCAGGTGTTGGATCTATAATCACATATAGAATCCTCTCATACTTAAGAAGTATTCTCAATTTTTGATACCAATTATCAAAATTGAATCTCATAAACTTGTCACTGTCCAACAGTGAGTGGAGAAATAAACTGCTAGCCATCACTGAAAGGAAAACAAAAGACCTATTAGCTTATGAATTATTTAATCCTAAAGATTTAGACTTTAGTCTAAGGATCTTCTCACTATTTTATACAAATTGATAGCCTCTATCTCTAATTCGAAGAATTACTTTAATTCCTTATTGGGTACTAGAATTAATATAGACTGTACACGAGCCCAACTATGGTCGGCCAACCCATGTACTCTATGGGTAGGTTCTTAACCAATTATTTTTCTAAACAACTTCTAGTAATTAATTTTACTCTATATTTCTTTTCAGTAGGCTAAGGCCTCCACTGAAAGTCCTGATTAGGACCAACTATTAACATGACCATACTCAGCTCATCTAACCAATAAATGATCAGGCCTGACTATGGTCGGTCAACCTGACCACCCATCAGAGAGGCACGACTGAGCCATGATATAATGAATGATAATTTTAATATCCAAATAAACATCAAGCCTATAGGTCTACAATGCTTATCTAGTCTATTAGACCCATTATTATCCACCTTAATGAGAGGCAATGATCTAGTAATCCCCATAACTAGCTCATTTTAAAGATCTAATAATTTAGAAAATTTTATTTCAATGATTTGAGAAGCAATTGATGGGCAAGTTTTAAATCCTCCCACTGACTTCACTAAGTCATAGAATTGGATTAGAGACAAGCTGATCGAAAGGGCACCTAATTCAGTCGAACTGATTTAATGATTTGAGAATAAGAAAAGAGATTAATCGATAAGTCACAAATCCTCCCACTGACTTTATCAAATCATAAAAAAGATTATAGACAAGCTGGTCTAGAGACACCTAAATCAGTCACACTGATTTTTTCTAATGATATGGGTCAGCTCGAATCAATCAGTGACCTAATTAAAACATAATCTATCAAATTAGCCAGATAAATGAGATCAGTAGGAGGATCTACTTTGGCTTACCTTAGATACCATTGAAATGGTCAGATAAGCAGACTGCCAATTAAAAATCATTGATCATATTGACAAACAATATTGCCAAACTTACCTTAAACATCAATTGGTCATTTAGTTTCGATTTGATCAACCAAAGAACTTGGGCTAAACTATTGAGCCACAATCAGATTCATTTGGTATGGTTAAAAATATGGACTTGATCAAGCTACAACTATTGAGATTGATCTTAGAAAAATTCTGACCTAATCTAACTCAACTCTTGATTAGATTTAATCAATTTCTCTAATTGATCTTTATTTATTTCTAATGCTAGATCTAATCCAGTTAGAAGATCTGATTCATGCTAACCAATGGCCCATCAATTTATGAGATATCTTAATATCTTTTAGTTATCAAATCTAGATCACTTAATTCTAAATTATGTGAAACATGTGTTTCAATCGGTAAAACTATTTTATTAGGGTTTCAAGTATGGCATACATCATATGTCATATAATTTTCAGATCCTAAAATCTATTTTTAGATCTATATTTAATAATTAGACATACATAAATCTGATCTAAATATCATATATACATCACATGTAACATGATCACTTTTAGATCAATACTAATTACATCATATGCAACCTACAATTCAGATCTTAAAATAATTTTTATATCTGAATTTATTTTATTAAAATTATAATTAATCATAAATTATTTTAGATCTAATCTAAATATATTCATAATTAAAATAATTTTAAAATTTTTTTCACTATTTTTCTTCATGAGATATGATCACAATGGCACTCCTACACGTAGAGAACCCACCAAATGGACAAGAGAGGAAATCAATCCCTGCTTCCTCTTATGACTGGATGGCTTAATGATCATCTTAATTTGACTACTAGACTACTAAGATTAAAATTTAAATTTTTAAAATTAATTATATTTATATATATAATAATCAGAATAGGCATGCATTTATATGAACATGATCATATCATTCATATTATGTATCTAATCTAATTAGATCAATACATCAGATTAATTTTAGATAAACTTAATATAAATTTTAGATCTGAATCTACTTTTATACAGTATATAAATATTTAAATTAGATCTAGAATCTTATAAAAAAATAATTCAAACACATATATGAATGCATAGAAATAAAATTTTTGATTAGATCTGATTTTGTATTGTGCAGAATTTTATTTGAAATCAGATCTAAAAATCTATCAAAATAAATTCAATTTAGATCTTGATTATGTCTAACATCCAACCTAAAATAACACCAAAATTTTTTTGTTAAAATATATTTAAAATAAATTTTAATTTGATTGTTATTTTAATAAAATCTACATTAAGAAAATTCTGTTATAATAGATTTATAGCTAACCATCATCAACTGTTGATTAGGTTCCTAAAATCTGATCAAAATCAGATCAAATAATTTTTTATTAATAGGTCTAAATCAGATTTAATGTTATACATAAAAAATCTGATTACATACAATGTGTAATCATATTAGAAAAATTATTATGCATCTATGTATCAGGCCTAGCTCTGATACCAGTCGAAGGAAAAGTATCTGATCTGATTGGATCACCAGGGTGTAATTTAAAAATTTTTCTATATTAGCAATAATGTAACATTTATATTTACCTTAGTTGTAGTAGAATAGAGATCAAATATTGAGGATTTCTTGAATCTGATGCCTCACGAGGCTTGGATGTGCAGGCCTTCTACTTCGTGTGCACGTCAAACCCCGCAGAAAAGAGGGATGATGTTCTTTGCTCCACACCTTCTGAAGGGCAGCAAGGGGAGGGATGAGATTTGATCACCATGCCTTAGGGAGACCTGGAAGGGTGTCTTCATGCCAAGAACCCCATGCCAAGAATTTTCCATGCAAGGAGGAAGAGGAGCCAAATCTGATTAGCACTCTCCCTAGTCTTATGGCAATCACTCTCTTTCTCTTTTTTGTTTTTGTCGCACCAAAACAATTCATAACCAACCAGTGGTTATGTCTCTTGCTTTTAAAGATAAGGTGCCTGATATCTAATCAAAGACCTAGAGAGTTAGGACTCCTCTTCCAAATAGGAAACCCATGCAAGAAAGGATGCCAACCCCTTTAGCGCACATCAACCTATTCATGCATGGAAAAAAGAGTTAGGGCAGAAATATTTTTGCACCTCCTCCTTTCCTTGGTTAGTTATGATTAGATAGAGTCCTTAGTTCCTGGAACTCTTTGGTTCTATACCAATTAGGTCCAAATTTGGCTCAATTCGAATCTGATTTGGATCGGATTCAAATCAAATTCGAAGAGCCTATCAATCCCAATCTAATTGAGATTCTGGTCCAAGTCTAACTTAAATTTTTAATCTAATTAAGTCTTAATTAAATCAGATCTAATATAAATTAATTAAGATATAAATTCAAACTCTCATAAATCTCTTGGATCATAGATCAGCTCGTTATCATCTCTGTAATTAAACCTGAACCTCATGTCCAGTGCTAACCAGACATAGTCAACTGTTTAATCCCATATGACTTCTAACTTAATTTTTAATTAAGCTAATCTATTTATTCAATCAATCACATACTTTTAAATTAAACTCATAGACTTAGGTTAATTTTTTTCTACATTGTTTGACTTTGTGTGTGACTCTATAGGTTCGAATATTAAGTCAGTAGCACAAGAACAGCTTTCTGTACTAATCAAGTTACTTTCTAGCAATGGTTCTCGACATCTAGATAGGTCAAATATATGCAAGATAATATTCAAGAATCTACGCATACAGTTATCACATAATTCATCCCTTTGATCTCGAATGCTCAAGGATAACCTAGGGTTTAACTGTCAACTTTAGATGAGTCATCCATATTATATTTCAATCTTTCACATCCATCACATGGATTACCCAGATCTAGATTTTACTAAATTGAAACACAGGGATGCATTAATTTCTGTAATCTAGAGGGATCAATCCCATCTTAATCCATACACAGACTTCACAAGTATTTGACTGTACCCAGTAGCCTTCCATCATTGCATTAGAAATACAAGTAGTCTGGCATCAAAGCATAGTGAGTTGCTTGCAAGTCACTATGATGATCTTAGGTCTGAGGGACACTTATGCTCATATGCTTTGTGAGTTGCTTCTGACAGCAGAGTGCTCCACAGGTGAGTCACTTGTTCCATGATGATGTGCTCCTACTTCTCACCTGTATGCTATAATAGTATCTCCACACTCTTTGGTTATAAGGATAACCAACCTATATGGCACACAACAATCTATATTTGATAAACATCATCATCCCTTATTGACGTATGGTCGCGAACATATTTAAAAATTATTCGATAAATTTTTTTTTATCGATCATACATAGTTCTGAGGACTTCATCAAAAACAAAAGTTCTAATAAAGAAGATGTACATTTTGTGATAAAAAATATCAAATAATTTTTATTATTTTATAATTCATATATAAATTATAAAGAGCATAATCGTCCAAGCGATTGACTTTAAGACATATTTTCTAACACATCTCTATATCGCAATCGATCAAAACATGGCTATTACAAAAGTATTTCATGAAAGACTTGGGTGAAACATCCTATATACTTGATATAAAGATCTATAGAGATAGATCGAAAAAGATGCTTAGCTTGTCCCAGTCTAGGTATGTAGATGATACGGTCAAGATGCTGTCGTTAGGATACCGTGATTATCAATCAAATTTTGACTTCAATAAAAATTAAAAATATATAGAAAATAGTGAGTCAAGTCGAATCCACAGAGAAGGTAGGATTTTAATTTGAAATCTTTGATTTTATAAAAAAAATAAAATTTTGGAGAAAGTAATTTAAGTCAGAAAATAAAAATTAAAAGTATAAAAAATAAATCGAGTACTAAGATCTACTAACTAGATCCTAGCATCTACTTGCAATAAAATAAATAATAAAAATTTAAAAAGTATAAAAATAAATTGATATTAAGATTTACTAATTAGATCCTAGCATCTACGTATAAAAAATAAAAGATAGAAATTTAAAGTATAGAAAAATAAATTTTTCATTAACTAGAATTGAAATTCAAGTATAGAGAATTTAAAAATAATAATAAAATAAAATAAAAATAAACTATAACAAGGATCCGAAGTTGATCAGTTCAGTCTCATCGAGAAGATGGTTAATGACCTCTCTGCCTTCCATCGTACTTCATAGAGCGAATCGATTTTTCTCCTTTTTCTTGGGTCTCTAAAGTTATTTTATTTTTTTCTCTATCTTTTCCTCACTTTCTACTGATTTTTTCTTCTTTCTAGACTTGCTCCCGGAACCCCTATTTATAGATAAATTTTTATAATTTTTTGATAGGAAAAGGAGTCCTAAAACTCTTAGAAATCATATTAATCTCCTTAGAAATATTCTTGGCCGTCGGATGGAGCTTGGACCACCCAAATTTGATCAAAATCGACTGTTTAAATCTGTCTCAATCGGATTCGTTCTCAACTATCCAATCGCACTCCAAATTGAATTCTGGCCATCGGATGACGTAGTTTAACTCCTTATCAAAGTCGAAAATAATGACAGCTGTTGGATCACGTGATGGATGAAATTTTGGCTGTCTAATCACATAAAAGTTTTCTCTTATCAACCGACAATGAACAGCAGTCGTTGGATCCGAATCAGATTAAATTTGGACTATTGGATCGTGCAAAACCTTCCGCCTCACTTATGAACCGCATAAAATTTCTGATGAATCGCACCCTGATTTCATGGACCGACCGGCCGGTCCACCATGCACCGGAGGTCTTTTTTAAGCTTTTTTATGGGTATTTTGGCTCATTTTTGTTTTGATTTTTATCTAAAAAATTAGAAAAAATATGCATTAAATTTTTAAATTTTTTTTATCATTTTGATACTTAATTACTCAATTAAATTAACATCTATTTTCTATAAATATACTCTAATTTTATATTTTTTTAAAATTATTTATTTTTATAAGAAAATCTAATTTATTAATGAAATTAGATTTTTAAGAAGATGTTAGCACCATAAATTATCAAAAATACTTTCAATAAATATAAAAATATACTACTTATCACACCCCCAACTTTAATTTTGCTCATCCTCGAGTAAAGAAAAAATTTAGAATCAAGTACCATTTAACTTAAAATCTCAAATTCATCAAATAATTTTCAAAAGGGCCACTGATGTTCAGTAGAGTGTAAATGAGGTATGTCATTGGGATATTAATACTAGTCAATATAAGAGTTAAACTAAGAATACTATTTTTTTTTAAACTTTTCTAAATTATCCCTATCTTAATCTTCAAATCATTAACCTTCATATGGATAAGTATATAGTTACTTCTGTTCTTCATTTATTGATTGATTTTTTTTTTTTTAACGTTGTACTGCTATTGAACGTCTTAACCCCTTAAGCTTTCTGTTTGACTTATGTAGCAAGTTTTCAGCCAGTGACTCTCAAATCAGATGGCTTTAGGGTACTAGGTATAAAATATCCCTTGGACCTACTTGCTCGAATCAAACAGATTATGAGTTAAAACTAGTTTTACAACAAAGCTTCTTTATCCTTTATACCTTTTGATGTGAAACTCAATGCTTGCTTAGGCAAAGAGACCCGATTACTCAGCATGAAGTACTTGAAAATTCTCTCTTTTTTTTTTAATTTTCATATGAAGAAACATATAGTTACCCTACACAAGCCCATAAAAAGTTAACTCTTCTTTAATGCTGGTAGAAAAATTTAGAAATACTCAAAGAAAACTGTTTAAGTTCTAAACTTAACTCTTTATTGAGTTTTCTTAATACTTGATCCCTCAATATCTCACAATCTCTCTAATCTGTGCATAAATTTTCTTTTAAAAATATTTGGTTTAACTCGATTCTTAAGTGTAATTAGGTGCTTAAATGCTAAATACTAACTTACTTGAGGACTTAAAAAAAATTTATTCTCCCCCCAACTTAATCGACATTGTCCTCAATGGAGTAAGAAAAATGAATGGTGCATGCAAGAAGAAAGAAAAAGAGAGATACCACCTGATCCATAAGTCTTTTCAAAATTGATTCTCCTCCCAACTTAGCCAAGATTATCTTCAGATCTCTACAAAAGACTCAATTAACCTAAACAAAATGTAAAAGATAAAAAAATAAAAGCTAAAAATTGAAAACTGGGTTGCCTCCCAAGAAGTGCTAAGTTTATCGTCTTCAGTCAGACCATACTGATTCTCTCATCCATCTCGTGTCGAATATTGGATTGATAAATTCTAATAATTTTAGATTGCCAATCTTAGAAAGATGGCTTATAATAAATTTTAGTATTTTATTATCAATCTTCAGAAAGTATTTTACATCCTCCTTCTTAATTTTAGAAAGATAATTCACAAATTCACAAACCCATTCACAAACCCTTGTTTGTCGAGAATTTCTCCTATTTGTTCTTCTAAAATGCTCATGAATTGAATTTTTAGGTTAGGAGTTGAGTTTGATCCATGGAATGCTGGAAGGGTGTTAGTTAATTTTAAACATGTGTACTCAGATGTGATCAAGGGCAATTTCAGTTCTAGAGGAGGTGATTTTAAAGTGGAAGAACCGGCTTTTAGGGCTGAATTGGTGAATATATCTTGGGTAACTCATCTTCTCTCTTCTCTTTATCACTTAGATCAGTAATAATTTCGGACTCAAATTTTTCTATCAGGTTAGTCTCAGTACTAATCTCCTCTTCTAAATTCTCTTTTTGGTTAGCATCAGTACTAGCCTCACTCACCTGGACTTGGTATGGGTCCTTAAGAATCCTATCACTTCTAAGCTCAAAAATTATTTTATCATTTTCAAATTAAGAATTCTTAGGTGGGACATTGTATTATTGACTAGATCCAGGTGGTTGGTGGGTAGTTAGGTTATTTTCAAAATTCAATATTGATTGGCTCGACAGTTGATCAAGTTCTCTCCTCATAGTAGACTCAACTAATTGACCTATTTGTGCTTCTAGCTTGATGAGGGATTGCTGTTGGATCATAATCATTTATTGAAGTTGGCTAAATCTATCGTCAGCTAGATTGGTCTATTGAGGAGGTGGGTATGACAGCTGATTATAATAAGATGGCTGGATAGGCTGACTAGGCTGACCACTATTATAGGCATAGTTTTGATATTGGGGCATATTCTAAAAATTTTGCACAAAAAAAATTTGGGTCTGAGCTTGAGTCTTTTGGGGTCTCCAACAAAAATTAAGGTGGTTCCTCCAATCTTGGTTATATATATTTAAGAATGAGTTATTGACATGATTGGAGTAACTTTGAGTAGCTTGAACTTATTCTTGGATGAAAGGTGAAAACTGTGCAGCCGTAGGACATTCACTAACATGATGGGCTGGGCTAGCATAGATAAAATAAATCTCCTTATAATTGGGAGGTGGTATGTATTGCGCCGGAGATTGTAGATCTAGGGCTAGACATTTATCTATAAAAGATCGACTTTATCTAATTTTTGGACTAATAGGTTCAAATCGATCTCAAGACTAGAGTCAGAATATTTGATCCCATAGAATGATGGAAACATCGATGGATTATAGGTAGAAGTAATAAAATATTTTTTCATCTGTCTAGGTGGTTCTCAAAATTTTCAACCATTTGATTATTAGGTGTAACATGAATCAGCCATTTAATTTCAAAATTAGGTTTAACTAGGTCAAAATAAAAAAATTATACCATGCATGTACCAGTGCAAACCCTAATATGTGATTGAGCTTTTTTTTTTTAAATAGAGAAAAAAAAAAGAGAAGAGGAAGAAAGAGAGAAGTTCTAAAGGTGAGATCCTTAAGAAAGCTCTAGACCTAAAGATGAAAGATAAGAAGAATTAGTTGTGGTTAAGTGTTAATTGCAATCAAGTTAGCAAGTAATTAAACCTAGACACCTATGGGTTTCTTAGACCTAACAATTTGATAAAGAGTGGCTTAGCCAAAATATAAATTGAATTTATTCTCACTTCCTTTAACTAGCCAGGTAAGAGGTGGGATCGTGGGGGTCCCCCCGTTGCTTGCCTTAGACACTGTTGCCCAGCTATGCAACCCAAGAGGGGGGTGAATTGGGTTTCTAAAAATTTTAAACTTAACTTATGTCTTATAAAAAATGTTTAACAATAGCTATATAAATAGGAAGAGTATAGTTGATTCAAGGCTAATGATTAAAAGCAAGAATGCAAGAGAATAAAGAAGTTCTAAAGAAGAGCAATTAGGCACATCACAAACAAAAGGATTTATAGTGGTTCGGTGCCAACCTTGCACCTACATCCACTCCTCAAGCTCCTACTTGGAAATTCCAATCCACTAACTTATATTCAACCTCAATACAAACGTCGAAAACTCTGACTCTAGCTATCCCAAGCTAGTCCACTTATTTTTCGGGTACAAGCCAATCTAATACACTCTGATTCAAGGTTCGGATCAACCTTCCCTTATTTTGGAACCCTTCCAAAATAAAAATAATAGCTTAAACAGAGTATAACAATCAATAGCTCAGAGAATACAAAAGAAGCTCCTTTAATGAGCGAATGAGGCTTTAAATACACTTTACTCAAAGAGAAGAAAGCTCTTTTCGATTTTCTCAAGGTGGTTGAAGACTTGAATGTGCACTTGAGGAGTTGGTGA
The DNA here is from genome assembly GCF_000442705.2 of Elaeis guineensis. Lineage (NCBI taxonomy): Eukaryota > Viridiplantae > Streptophyta > Magnoliopsida > Arecales > Arecaceae > Elaeis > Elaeis guineensis. The sequence continues at coordinate 41,290,269 of NC_026000.2, read as the reverse complement.
GCTTGAATTAAAAGCTTCTTGAATGCTTTGAGTGAGCTCTTGCTTAGGGCTGAAAAGTAAGCTTAAAATTCTCTTTTCAAAAATCTTTCTTCTTGATTCTACTTAATGATTCCCACCTTTTTGTCCCTTTTATAGCTTTAAGGAATGGTGGAGAACAATCTGGACTGAAATAGAGCCGTTAGACCACATTAGATGAGCATTAAAAGCACTTAAAAGGGTTAAAAACTAGTCGTTGCGGAACATTCCCATCACAGGGGTCGACTCATGCTCATGGGTCGACTCATGGGTCGACCTTTGTGGAAAAACAACAGAAAACAACCAGAAGACAAGGTTCTATAATTTTTGGCCTAAAAACAGCAGAGGTCGACTCATGGGTCGACTCATGCCTTGGGGGTCGACTCATGGGTCAACTCACAGACTGTGCCAGTCAAAAAATCTGCGTGCCAATCAGCTCATTGTGCCATGAGTCGACTTATGGGGTCGACTCATATTTTTCAAACATGAATATCTTTCAAAATATAAGTCCAAAAATAATAAAATTTTCACCAATGGATCACAAATCTTTTGTTCTATCACTTGATACTTTCAAATCAGAATTTGATAAAATTATGATTTTGCCTCTGAAAAGCAATAAGTCTTTTTCAAACGAAAATCATTAGTACCCCTTCAAATACTTTGTAATCATCAAAATCAATCCAAGAAGCAACAATCTCCCTCTTTTTGATGATGACAAAATACTTGAGCAAAAGCATATATATAAAACATTGAGCATGAATTTCAAAGGAATGAAATGCATAATAGGTAGTTTGAAGATAAATAGGAAATTTGCTACCAAATTGAAAATTACTTATAAGTGCATTTGCTTGAAAAGAAAATTGATTCTTTGGCACGTGATACATGTGCCCATTTGCTTGTGTTGCTCATTTGCCTAACAATTTGCCTATTACTTAATAATTTAAAATTTTGCTCATTTGATTATTTAATTTTGGTATCAGAGCAGAATTTTTGTTATCAGAGCAAAGCAGAATTTGCCTAAGAATTTTGAAAATTTGCTCTTTGCTCATTTGAAAATATCTCATTTTCTCATTTGCTCATTTGATTATTTAATTTTGTATCAGAGCATGCCTAAGAATTTGAAAATTTGCTCATTTGCTTAACATTTTGCTCAATTTGCTTTTGATTCTTTTATCAATTAATTTACTTTTGATTCTTTTATCAATTTGCTTTTGATTCCTTAATTTCTCCCCCTTTTTGACATCATCAACAAAAATTGTTTACTCTCCCTTTTCTGAATATATTTTCTCTATTTCTTTCTTTTGATGAAAATAATTTTACTAATGTTACTTTTGTTTACTTCCCCTGAATACAGCAAACATAAAAGATATACCATTGGATATCATGGATAGCAGATTACAATTCATAATATCTTAAGTATGCACATAATTGAAAGCAACTAAATTTGAAGGTCATTCATTGAAAGTCAAAGAGTATATATATATAATCAAAAAGTGACTGGTACCATATAGTTGTTCCAATACAAATATCAAAATACAAAAGTCAACTAGTCAACATCATTACATGGCCCAAAAGATAGATCCTAGAAAGAAACTAAAGATAGATCCTAGAAAGAGACTAAAGATAAGACTAACTACAAGGATCTAGTAGAGCTCATGACTGGATGGATCAGAGTTAGATGTATCAGAGATAGGGTGGGGAGATGAAGGACAGAGATAGGGTGGGGAGATGAAGGATCATGACCAAGGGCTCGTCCTCTACCCCGTCTGCCTCTGCCACGAGTGGAGGTGCCGGCACGAGTGGGCGGGTGAGAAGATCCTAAAGGCTGAAAAGCAACAGACTGAACTGCAAGAGAGAGTCTGATGGTATCCAGAAGGTTCAAAGCTCTCGATACAGACTGTAGCAATGCAGTGAACTGGGTGGATGCATGCTCACTAGAGCCTCTGATCTCTCTCTTCAGGAAATCAAATCCACTCTCCAAAACTCCTCTAAGTCTGGCTGCCTCTGTAGATAGGTCTGAGACCTCAGTGATGCACTCCTATGGCTGTGGATGTGCTAGAGCTAACACTTGCCTCTGCAAGTCAAGTACCCTCCCAGTCAGTCTCAATATATAACCCTCAAGCTGCTGAATGCGAACTGACTGATCTGAAATCATCTGGAAGATAGTGGAGATGTGAGGGATCAAAGTCTGATCAGATACATCATGTGATATGGATCCCTGTGCAAAAGCTGAAGTGCCCCACTGTCGAGAAAGTAAGGAAGCCACACGCTGAGAGATCATCTCAATCTGGTCATCAACCAATCTGATCTCTGAGGGATGTGCTCTGCTGTCTGGCTGCTGGACTGGAGTGTGCCTCCTAGTAGACTCTGATGGGCCAGCCTCGGGATCTGAAACGAACTGAATGTCTGGAGATGCTGCCCTGATATCATGGAGAGGTGATGAAGGACCTTCTTCCTCAGCTCTGTCCTCAACTCTCTCTTCTGTACCCTTAATCCAACCATCATCAGTCCTAGTAAATCCCATGCGGTGCAAAGTATGTTGGTTGATGGTGTCAGAGTGAGAAAGCCTAACTGCTGCCTCCCCCTCAAAACTAACTCCAAACCTCCTGAATACCAATGTAGGGCCATACCGAAAGGCAGATGTGCCTTGGATCTATTCAGGGTTTCCCTCATGGCTTCTATCATTAATGCTGGGAGGTTTAGGGGGTTTGGGTAATCACATGAAACATGATGCAGATGTCTCGGCCTGAGAGGAGGTCATGTCTACCACTTCTAGGGAAGAAAAGCTTTGTTACCATTTGATGTAGTATCCTCATCTTAATGGAAAGGATCTTGGCTTCTAGTTTATTTAGGCTTCCCGAGAAGGTTCCTCCTAAAATCACATTAATTCCTTCTTCCTTGACTGAGAGTTCCATGTTTGAGTATCCCTCATAGGGTAAATGAAGAATCTCTCCCAAAAGTATAGGATCTAAACAAATATCTATACCCTTAACAGTGGATGTTACTGTTCCATTGCCATAGCTCAAGTTCAGATAAAATTTCCTAACCAAATCCACATAGGTAATTTCTTTAAGAGAGCAGTAAAATTCCCAACCTTGATCTTTGATTTTTGAACCAATGGAGAACCCCTCTTTTTCAAAAAATCTGAAATCTACATTTTTCCCAGGTTCTACCTTTCTAACAGATAAAAAATTTTACTGGAGCTTAATGGAGACTGAGAAGAACCTGGAGCAGATGTCGAAACAGGAATGGAAGCAGATGAGGTCTGAGAAGCCTGTCTCTTCCTGCGCACGCTCTCTTCCAACTCGTGGACCGACTTCCTTCTTTGTGGGAGCTTCATTTTTGGAGCCATTTCCACCACCAGAGCAAGCAAGGGGTCTTGGGAGGTCAAATGTGTGAAGAGATAGAGGGATTTTAGGTGAAGGATAGGAATCTTTGGAGGAGTGAAACCCCAATTTGGAGAAGGGTGGAAGCTAGGGCACGCTCCAACCGCTCCAAATAAGGGAGAAAATGGGAAGAGCTCGGTTCCTAATGGACGATTTGAGGTGGAAGGGGTGATGGGAGAAGAATCTTAGAGGTAGGTCTTGGATTTGGAGAGGAAGAAGAAGGGACCTAAGGTTTTGGAGGGAGGAAGAAGACGGTGGAGTGGGTCGGCTCAAAGAATAGGATTTCAACAAAGAAGAGAGGAGCCAGTGGGATTTTGGCCAAAACTGCAAGTTTGCCATTGGGTCGACCCTAGGGGGTCGAC